>NC_090648.1:394428137-394728137 GCF_040937935.1 Hyperolius riggenbachi | reverse complement strand
CATCTACAGGTACATGGACCAGCCAGATGAGGATGATTGGGTCGACTTATTCGACGAATCTTCGGGTTCAGAGTACGATCCTGTAGACAGCAGTGGCTCTCTGACCGATAGTTCCGATGACGAGGTTGAGGTCCCGGCTAGAGCCAGGCGTACCACACCCCATGTCACTGGACTGCAGGTGGCGGAAGATCAGTCTCAAGGGCAGCAGAGTGGCGCTGATCTGATTTTTCTTGGTGAGGCATGCACCAGCAGCGCAGCATCTCCTGGACCTATCAACACCAGTACTTCCGCAGAAGACCCTGATGAAGTGGCGGACACCATCCTGGAAGTAGAAACTGGTTCGGTGGTACGTGAATTAAGATCCGATCCGCAGCCACCAAGTAGACGGGCCCGTACTCCCATTGGTTTTCCAGAGGTGCTGGCAAACCCTGATTGGCATTCCCCTGATCCCGCCGCACCCATACTGCCCCCTTTCACCGCCCAGTCTGGAGTCCAGGTGGAGACAGTTGAACTAGGATCGGCCCTAGACTTTTTTGAACTGTTCCTCACCCAGGATCTCCTTGACTTAATTGTGGCTGAGACCAACCTATATGCCACACAATTTATAACCCCCCATCCGAAAAGCTGCCACGCCCAGCCTTTTCGGTGGAAACCACTCCAAGTTTCCGAACTAAAATTTTTTTGGGCCTTCTCCTCAACATGGGTATTACTAAAAAAAATGTATTGCGCTCTTATTGGTCTACACGCCAAATACATAACATGCCCGTGTTCTCTGCTGCCATGTCCAGGGCGCGATTTGAGATCATCCTGCGCTTCCTGCATTTCAATGACAACGACACCTGTCATGAAAGAGACCACCCAGCTTATGACCGGCTCCACAAAATTCGGCCCCTCATAGACCACCTGTCATCCACATTTGCAGATGCTTATACCCCTGAACAGAACATCTGTGTAGATGAGTCCCTCGTACATTTTACCGGGCGCCTTGGCATCAAACAGTACATCCCAAGCAAGCGCGCCCGGTATGGGGTGAAACTGTATAAGCTCTGTGATAGGGCCACAGGCTATACATCTCGTTTTAGGGTCTATGAGGGAAAAGACTCAAAATTGGAGCCGGTCGGATGTCCTGACTACCTGGGGAGCAGTGGAAAGATTGTGTGGGACTTGGTGTCACCCTTGTTCCAGAAGGGGTACCATCTTTATGTGGATAACTTTTACACAAGTGTGGCCCTCTTTCAGCACTTAAAGTTAGAAGGAATCCGATGCTGTGGCACCGTGCGGCCTAGTCGCCGGGGCTTCCCCCAACGGCTCGTTAACACCAGACTTCAACGGGGGGAGAGGGCCGCCTTGTGTACCGATGACTTGCTCTCGGTGAAATGGAAGGACAAGAGGGACGTTTACCTTCTGTCTACCATTCACACAGACACGACAGTACAAATTACACGGGCAACAGAGGTCATTGAAAAGCCCCTCGCCGTCCACAGCTATAATGCCAACATGGGAGGGGTGGACTTCAATGACCAGATGTTAGGGCCCTATTTAATTTCCCGGAAAACCAGACGCTGGTATAAGAAAGTGTCTGTGTATTTAATTCAATTGGCGATGTACAACAGCTTTGTTCTCTACAGTAAGGCTGGGAGAACTGGATCTTTCCTTCAATTCCAGGAAGACATTGTTTTGGCACTCCTCTATCCAGAAGGTGCCAGAGCCCAACCCCCAAATGCAACTAGCCGGCTGCATGGAAGGCATTACGCCTACCCGATTCCCAGTACCCAAACTCAACGCAACCCCAGAAAAAGATGTCGTGTCTGCAGCAAGGCTGGAATAAGGCGTGACACCCCCGTTTACTGTCCCCGCTGTCCTGACCAGCCTGGCCTATGCCTAGGGGAGTGTTATGAGAGGTACCACGAGAAGACACACTTTTAGAACCTAGGGAACTACAGACACAGCAGTAGGCACACAAGGGTCTCTCGGTGCTATTTCACACTGGCGCGATGCGTTAGGGCAAATTGCCTAGCAAAAGTCACACTTTGCGGTCCCCCCCTACGCCGGAAGTGCTTGACTTAACGCTAGTGTGTGCCTACGTTACTGCGTGGCTTCTGCGGCAATTTGGTTCGGCCCGGAAGTCATGTTAGTCTACGGCGACGCAGTTAATTACTAGGCCGAATGCTACTCTTGTGGTATTCCCTGAAGATCTATTTTGGGCGAGACGGTGCGGCGGGCTCGACCGACCGGATAGGCCAGTATGCAGTGTGAACCCAAACATCAGGTTTTGAGAGATCCAAATACACTGGCCTGCCAGAAACCTCTCCTTTCACTTGGGACAGAATGCATAATGTACTTCGCCACATATCTGTGCGATTTGCACTTTGCACATTGACCCATGGGGGAGGAGAAGTTTATCCTCAGCTCGCAGGTAAAAAAAAAAAAAAAAAAAAAAAAACAGGTAAGCAAAAAAGTTAATATTTGGTTACCAATGTTATTGTTTGGTTTGAACATATTTAATAAAGTTTAAAAAGTTAATGTTATTGAAGTGCTTTGCTGCTTGCTTTTTTTTTTTTTTCTTCTTCTTCTCTCTTTTTTTCCAACCGACCAATCAGCTGCAGCACTGATGATGCATCCTGACAGAAGCATTGCGCTTCTGTCAGGTTACACAAAATCGGTGCATGCAGCGCTGTAGGACGAGATTTCTCCTCCACAGTAAAAAAGATACGTTTGCCGAGGCATATGGGCCAAGGTGTGGTGTTGGGGATTCATATGCTTTGGCAAGCACTTTGTATCAAAAAAGAACTCAAGCAATGATTTCTCCATTCACATCGATCAATGTGGATGAATAAATCAGGATTGCCTGGGCATACGAGCTGGTGGGTTTGGATTTTTGGGGTGGCAGCTCCTATGTCCAGGCGGACTCCTTCCCCTCCTTTTTGTTTTGTTTTTTTCGTTTTTCTTCTCTCTTTTTTCTATCCAGACCGACCGACCGACCAATCAGCTGCAGCACTGATGATGCATCCTGACAGAAGCATTGCGCTTCTGTCAGGTTACACAAAATCGGTGCATGCAGCGCTGTAGGACGAGATTTCTCCTCCACAGTAAAAAAGATACGTTTGCCGAGGCATATGGGCCAAGGTGTGGTGTTGGGGATTCATATGCTTTGGCAAGCACTTTGTATCAAAAAAGAACTCAAGCAATGATTTCTCCATTCACATCGATCAATGTGGATGAATAAATCAGGATTGCCTGGGCATACGAGCTGGTGGGTTTGGATTTTTGGGGTGGCAGCTCCTATGTCCAGGCGGACGCCTTCCCCTCCTTTTTGTTTTGTTTTTTTCGTTTTTCTTCTCTCTTTTTTTCTATCCAGACCGACCGACCGACCGACCAATCAGCTGCAGCACTGATGATGCATCCTGACAGAAGCATTGCGCTTCTGTCAGGTTACACAAAATCGGTGCATGCAGCGCTGTAGGACGAGATTTCTCCTCCACAGTAAAAAAGATACGTTTGCCGAGGCATATGGGCCAAGGTGTGGTGTTGGGGATTCATATGCTTTGGCAAGCACTTTGTATCAAAAAAGAACTCAAGCAATGATTTCTCCATTCACATCGATCAATGTGGATGAATAAATCAGGATTGCCTGGGCATACGAGCTGGTGGGTTTGGATTTTTGGGGTGGCAGCTCCTATGTCCAGGCGGACGCCTTCCCCTCCTTTTTGTTTTGTTTTTTTTCGTTTTTTTTTCTCTCTTTTTTCTATCCAGACCGACCGACCGACCAATCAGCTGCAGCACTGATGGTGCATCCTGACAGAAGCATTGCGCTTCTGTCAGGTTACACAAAATCAGTGCATGCAGCGCTGTAGGACGAGATTTCTCCTCCACAGTAAAAAAGATACGTTTGCCGAGGCATATGGGCCAAGGTGTGGTGTTGGGGATTCATATGCTTTGGCAAGCACTTTGTATCAAAAAAGAACTCAAGCAATGATTTCTCCATTCACATCGATCAATGTGGATGAATAAATCAGGATTGCCTGGGCATACGAGCTGGTGGGTTTGGATTTTTGGGGTGGCAGCTCCTATGTCCAGGCGGACGCCTTCCCCTCCTTTTTGTTTTGTTTTTTTCGTTTTTCTTCTCTCTTTTTTCTATCCAGACCGACCGACCGACCGACCAATCAGCTGCAGCACTGATGGTGCATCCTGACTGACAGAAGCATTGCGCTTCTGTCAGGTTACACAAAATCAGTGCATGCAGCGCTGTAGGACGAGATTTCTCCTCCACAGTAAAAAAGATACGTTTGCCGAGGCATATGGGCCGAGGAGCGGTGTTGGGGTTCATATGCTTTGGCAAGCACTTTGTATCAAAAAAGAACTCAAGCAATGATTTCTCCATTCACATCGATCGATGTGGATGAATAAATCAGGTTTGCCTGGGCATACGAGCTGGTGGGTTTGGATTTTTGGGGTGGCAGCTCCTATGTCCCTCTTTCTTTTTCTTTTTGTTTCACATTTTTTGGCAGATATTTGTTCATCCACATTGATCGATGCGAATGAAGGGATGTTTGCCGTTCATTTTTCCTTTCAGCCCAGAATGCACTACCTGTATGCCCAATATAAGGAGTATAGCAGAAATACTGGCCATACATGTAATGATTGCAGAGGCCCTAAAATGCCAGGACAGACCCCACAAATGACCCCATTTTGGAAAGAGGACACCCCAAAGTATTCCGTGAGGTGCATGGTGAGTTCATAGAAGATTTTGTTTTTTGTCACAAGTTAGCATAAATTGTTGTTTTTTGTTTTTTTTCACAAAGTATCCTTTTCTGCTAACTTGTGACAAAAAATATTTTTTTTTATAAACTCACCATGCCCCTCATGGAATACTTTGTGGTGTCTTATTTTTAAAATGGGGTCATTTGTGGGGTTTGTTAACTGTCCTGTCATGTGGGGGGGGCTAAATTGTGAGCACCCCTGTAAAGCCCAAAGGTAGTCATTGCACGTTGGGCCCCTTAGCGCAGTTAGGGTGCAAAAAAGTGCCACATATGTGGTATCGCCGTACTCGGGAGAAGTAGTACAATGTGTTTTAGGGTGTATTTTTACACATACCCATATTGGGTGGGAGAAATATCTCTGTAAATGGACAATTGTGTGTAAAGAAATCAAAAAATTGTCATTTACAGAGATATTTCTCCCACCCAATATGGGTATGTGTAAAAATACACCCCAAAACACATTGTACTACTTCTCCCGAGTACGGCGATACCACATGTGTGGCCCTTTTTTGCACCCTAACTGCGCTAAGGGGCCCAGAGTCCAATGAGTACCTTTAGCATTTCACAGGTCATTTTGAAACATTTGGTTTCAAGACTACTCCTCACGGTTTAGGGCCCCTAAAATGCCAGCGCAGTATTGGAACCCCACAAATGACCCCATTTTAGAAAGAAGACACCCCAAGGTACTCAATTAGGAGTATGGTGAGTTCATAGAAGATTTTGCTTTTTGTCACAAGTTAGCGGAAAATGATTTTTATTGGTTCTTTTTACCAAGTGTCATTTTCCACTAACTTGTGACAAAAAATAAAATCTTCTATGAACTCACCATACTCCTAACGGAATACCTTGGGATGTCCTCTTTGTAAAATGGGGTCATTTGTGGGGTTCCTATACTGTCCTGGCATTTTAGGGGCCCTAAACCGTGAGGAGTAGTCTTGAAACCAAATTTCTTAAAATGACCTGTGAAATGCTAACGGTACTCATTGGACTCTGGGCCCCTTAGCGCAGTTAGGGTGCAAAAAAAGTGCCACACATGTGGTACCGCCGTACTCAGGAGAAGTAGTATTATGTGTTTTGGGGTGTATTTTTACACATACCCATATTGGGTGGGAGAAATATCTCTGTAAATTGACAATTGTGTGTAAAGAAATCAAAAAATTGTCATTTACAGAGATATTTCTCCCACCCAATATGGGTATGTGTAAAAACACACCCCAAAACACATTGTACTACTTCTCCCGAGTACGGCGATACCACATGTGTGGCCCTTTTTTGCAGTCTAACTGCGCTAAGGGGCCCAGAGTCCAATGAGTACCTTTAGCATTTCACAGGTCATTTTGAAACATTTGGTTTCAAGACTACTCCTCACGGTTTAGGGCCCCTAAAATGCCAGAGCAGTATAGGAACCCCACAAATGACCCCATTTTAGAAAGAAGACATCCCAAGGTACTCAATTAGGAGTATGGTGAGTTCATAGAAGATTTTATTTTTTGTCACAAGTTAGCGGAAAATGACACTTGGTAAAAAAACCCAATAAAAATCATTTTCCGCTAACTTGTGACAAAAAGTAAAATCTTCTATGAACTCACCATACTCCTAATTGAGTACCTTGGGGTGTCTTCTTTGTAAAATGGGGTCATTTGTGGGGTTCCTATACTGCCCTGGCATTTTAGGGGCCCTAAACCGTGAGGAGTAGTCTTGAAACCAAATTTCTCAAAATGACCTGTGAAATCCTAAAGGTACTCATTGGACTCTGGGCCCCTTAGCGCAGTTAGGGTGCAAAAAAGTGCCACACGTGTGGTATCGCCGTACTCAGGAGAAGTAGTACAATGTGTTTTGGGGTGTATTTTTATACATACCCATGCTGAGTGGGAGAAATAACTCTGTAAATGGACAATTGTGTGTAAAAAAAATCAAAAAATTGTCATTTACAGAGATATTTCTCCCACCCAGCATGGGTATGTGTAAAAATACACCCCAAAACACATTGTACTACTTCTCCCGAGTATGGCGATACCATATGTGTGACACTTTTTTGCAGCCAAACTGCGCTACGGGGCCCACAGTGCAATGACTACCTTTAGGCTTTACAGGGGTGCTTACAATTCCGCACCCCCCAAAATGCCAGGACAGTAAACACACCCCATAAATGACCCCATTTTGAAAAATAGACACTTCAAGGTATTCATTGAGGGGCATGTTGAGTCCATGGCAGATTTCATTTTTTTTTTTTGTTACAAGTTAGCAGAAATGGAAACCTTTTTTTTTTTTTTTTTTTTTTTTTGTGACAAACTGTCATTTTCCGCTAACTTGTGACAAAAAATAAAATCTTCTATGAACTCACTATGCCTCTCAGTGAATACTTTGGGATGTCTTCTTTCCAAAATGGGGTAATTTGGGGGGTATTTATACTATCCTGGAATTCTAGCACCTCATGAAACATGACAGGTAGTCAGGAAAGTCAGAGATGCTTGAAAATGGGACAATTCACTTTTTGCACCATAGTTTGTAAACGCTATAACTTTTACCCAAACCAATAAATATACACTGAATGGGTTTTTTTTCATCAAAAACATGTTTGTCCACATTTTTCACGCTGCATGTATACAGAAATTTTACTTTATTTGAAAAATGTCAGCACAGAAAGTTAAAAAAATCATTTTTTTGCCAAAATTCATGTCTTTTTTGATGAATATAATAAAAACTGAAACTCGCAGCAGCAATCAAATAGCATCAAAAGAAAGCTGTATTAGTGAGAAGAAAAGGAGCCAAAATTCATTTAGGTGGTAGGTTGTATGACCGAGCAATAAACCGTTAAAGCTGCAGTGGTCTGAATGGAAAAAACAGCGCTGGTCCTTAAGGGGGGGTAAAGGCTGAGTCCTCAAGTGGTTAAGAAGCAGAGGAGACCTCACAGGCACGCCCCCCGCAATCAGCCAATCCGGGGCGCCGTAAGTCTCCTCTGACGTCAGCCGACCAGCAGGTCAGCTAACGAGCCTCCTCCCAGCATAAAGGTCCCGTCTGTGCGCGCGCCCGCACGAGACAGCGAACTTATGGACAAACGATAGTCCCATCCTCAGCGTCCTAGACGCCGGAGAGACGGGCAGGGGCACGGAGGCAGCTGCGGCGGCGGTGCTGTTCACCGCAGCTGCCCCTTCGTTCGTTACAACATGAGGCAGAAGTTCAGTAATTTACCAAACAAACATGCCTCAATTCACTAAGCCCTGCTCAGTAAGGGCTGGTGCACGCCAAGAGCGGTTCTGAGTGTTTTTTAAAAACGATTGCGCTTTGAAAAGCACTTGGCTAATGTATTTCAATGGGATGGTACACACCAGAGCGATTCGTTTTTTCCCCCAAATGCAAACTCGGGTCCAGCAGCATTTTTGCTGATTTCTGAGGCGATTCAGCCTCACTGTTAAGTATAGGAAAGGGGAAAATTACTCTGAAAGGTACTAGCCCAGAGTGATTTTCCAAGCATTTTTGTTACAGAAGTTGTTCAGTTACAGCTCTACTGTAACAAAATATAAACAACACTACACCGAAACACTCCAAACAACGATAGGCATACTTAGAAAATTGCTAGGCACATGCCTAGAATTCCCTTAAAAAATCACTTCAAAACAACACTAACGGTTTTTGGTGTGCACTGGCCCCAAGTGTTACTTACCAACGTGTGGCAGGGCAGCTGACAGGCAGGGAGCTGTGTAGCGTGTATCAAAAAAGGACGCCTGGAAAAAAGGGCACGGGATATAGCCAAAAGTTGTAATGTAAAACAATATTTTTCGTTTATAGCTTATAAACGAAAATCTAGTGCTAAATAGGTTGAATAAACGGAAATGAGACAGCAAAATAACGTCTATAACAAAAAACGAATTCAGAAATGAAACATCAAATTGCGTCTATAACAAAAAACAATATTTACACTTGTATTAAGCATAGTAATACAATGGCAGATTTTACAAGTATTTTACCGCAATTATACCTAACTGTAGGCTCACACAGATTTCTCCCTATCCCTAACCCCTAGACACTCCTTTGTGTAAATATACATAATTTAATAAATGTAATATTACAAATATTGTACTGTAACTATACCTAACCCTACTTTCACACAGAACCCTTCCTGTACCTATCCCTAACTCCTAGACCCCCTGGTAGTGCCTAACCCTAAACCTCCCCTGGTGGTGCCTAACCTTAAGACCCCCCCTGGTGGTGCCTAACCCTAACACCCCCCTGGTGGTGCCTAACCCTAACCTCCCCCCTGGTGGTGCCTAACCCTAAGATGCCCCTGGTGGTGCCTAACCCTAAAACCCCCCTGGTAGTGCCTAACTCTCACCACCCCCTGGTGGTGCCTAACCCTAAGACCCCCACCTCTGCTGGTGCCTAACCCTAACCACCCCCCTGGTGGTGGCTAACCCTAAACACCCACCTGGTGGTGCCTAAACCGAACCACCTAACAACTCCGATTTTCGGTTCGCGAACTTCCGCAAAAAGTTTGGTTGGTGCGAACTTAAGCGAACCACAATAGACTTCAATGGGGAGGCGAACTTTGAAAACTAGAAAAAATTATGCTGACCACAAAAGTGATGGAAAAGTTGTCTCAAGGGGTCTAACACCTGAGTGTTTTCAGTGACTACAAGAGGGGAAAAAATTCAAAAAGACCTTATAGTTTTTGAGAAAATAGATTTTAAAATTCTCCTTCTGACCGTGGGAAAATTAAACGCCCGCCGACTTTAGTGGTTAATAGCAAAGCCCCTTTAAAGGAGTTATCAGGCAAAGTTTTTACAATATAAATGGCCTACCTGCCGCTGTTCAGTAGGCCAATCTCGGTTGGGTCCAGTTCCCCCCCCCCCTCCAGGCTTCACCGGCTACGCAATTCGGGCCATTTGTATTTCATGCCCCAGAAGTAGATTTTGTAGAGTAATGTGTAACTTCCCTGTTCCTGTGCTTGGAACGCAGGGGGAAGTTACTTTGCATTGCGTGCTTCCGTACAGTTCTGTATGGCTGTGCATGCGTAGTAGAGTGCAGGAGGAGGGTTTGAGCTTGCTTTGTCACTCGCAAGCCAAACCCTCTGCTTCTTCCACCGCCCGTCAGGCACGCCCACTCCTCCCAGCCCACTCCGACAGCCGCCACCTTGCCTCTATGCGCGCTCCCAGCACAGATCATCCGTGCATGAGAGGCGCAGGCAAGCAGAGGCTGACTGAGAGTTTTTTTTGGAGACAATTTGATTCGTTATTTTATAGTAAGTAAATAAAATTACTATAAACATGGCCATAAGGAGTGGGCGTGCCTGACGGGCGGTGGCAGAAGCAGAGGGTGTGGCTTGCGAGTGACGAAGCAAGCTCAAACCCTCCGGCAGCTCCAGTACGTGTGCGCAGCTGTACGTGAACGTACGGCTGTACGCTTTAGAAGCATATTGTGTAAGAAACTGTGTTTCTATCGGCAACACACCTTTCTTCAGGCACCAGTAACTCATTAGTAAGAGCTGCTAACACGACTCATCACAGCAAGCAGGAGATAGAACTTCTTTAGGTGTCTTCCAAGTTTGAAGATTTTATTCAGTAAACAGATATACAGATACAGTTCATTACATCTTAGCAAAGCATAATTCTTCTGTAGTACGTCCGTTGCGTTACAAGCTCTTGATCACCTTCCTGTTGAAGGTAATCGGGTGATCTTCTGTCTATACTACGTTACATCTAACTACCTATATACAGCATACATTATATCAGATTATATAACTAAAGGAAAGTAATTAGGGTTCCAGTCAGTAGATAGAGAGCATGAAAGCAAGAGTGCGCTCCTTTGGCCCATCATGAACCTTAATACTGACCAGGAAAGAGTTAATTGTGACCTCATCTGAGCCATCCCCCAAAACCTACTATTGGCTCAGACCCATCGTGGTGTCATAATACCCACCTACTTGATTAATATTCTATGAGCCCCTTGTCCCACATACAGGAATGTTATGTTTATTAAATATTGGCCTCTGTTTTCCCCTTTGCAGTCTCGTCCTTCAGACGAGGACAATCTGCTTCTGGTAAAGGTCTTCATAATTTCTCTCCGAGAAATTATGCTTAAAGAGACCCTGTTCAAATCAAACCTTTTAACTAACTCAGTTCAAATAACTGAGGCCTACATATAATACTTAAATTATAACATATTGCGCCTGCATTGCCACAGTAGTTCCGGGTCGCTGGGGAGTCCGACACCGTGGTCGGGGCCCTGACCGGGGCTTCCCGCTCGGGGCTTACATTTGGACGAGGAATGGAGGGCGCGATCTGGCCACAAAAAAGGTTAGTTACACGCAGGCATGCACGTTTTAAATTTGTGAGATTGCCTGATGACTCCTTTAAAAGCTAGAAACACCAAAATTGCTGGGAATGTCAAATAGAACAGTGGGAACAAGAGGAATTTTTTTTTTCAAAAAGACCTTATAGTTTTTGAGAGAATCGATTTTAAAGTTTCAATGTAAATTCTCCTTCTGACCATGGGAAAATTAACCCCCGCTGACTCTAATGGTTAATAGCAAAGCCCCTTTAAAAGCTAGAAACACCAAAATTGCTGGAAATGTTAAGACTTAATTGAAGATCGCAAGATAAGAGGATACTGTATTCGTTGGATCGTTTACCGAGGATATTGGCGTGGGAAAACTTTTTAAAGGTACAGGTAAGTATTTCTAGTTAATTAAAAACATTAAAGGATTTTTTTCGTGGTTGTGTTTTTACTTCATTTAACCCTTTGTGGAAATGGGTAAGGGGTAGTTTGTACCCGTATACTGATTTCTCCTGGAAGGGAGGTGGGCATCTCGGGTCCCCTTCTTAAAGGAATACTGTAGGAGGGTCGGGGGAAAATGAGCTGAACTTACCCGGGGCTTCTAATGGTCCCCTGCAGACATCCTGTGTTGGCGCAGCCACTCACCGATGCTCCGACCCCGCCTCCAGTTCACTTCTGGAATTTCTGACTTTAAAGTCAGAAAACCACTGCGCCTGCATTGCCGTGTCCTCGCTCCCGCCGATGTCACCAGGAGTGTATAGCAGAAGCCCAGTATGGTCTGTGCCTGTGCAGTACGCTCCTGGTGACATCAGCGGGATCGAGGACACGGCAACGCAAGCGCAGTGGTTTTCTGACTTTAAAGCCAGAAATTCCAGAAGTGAACTGGAGGCAGGGCCGGAGCATCGGTGAGTAGCTGCGCGGGCACAGGATGTCTGTGGGGGACCATTAGAAGCCCCGGGTAAGTTCAACTCATTTTCCCCCGACCCCCCTACAGTATCCCTTTAACCACTTGTCAACCGCACACTCATACCGCGCGTCGGCAAAGTGGCAGCTGCAGGACCAGCGACGCAGTTCTGCGTAGCCGGCTGCAGGCTACTTAATCAGGAAGCAGCCGCTCGCGCGAGCGGCTGCTTCCTGTCAATTCACGGCGGGGGGGCTCCGTGAATAGCCTGCGGGCCGCCGATCGCGGCTCGCAGGCTAAATGTAAACACAAGCGGAAATAATCCGCTTTGTTTACATTGTACGGCGCTGCTGCGCAGCAGCGCCGTAGGGCAGATCTGCGATCCCCGGCCAATCAGCGGCCGGGGATCGCCGCCATGTGACAGGGGACAGCCTGTCACTGGCTGCACAGGACGGATAGCGTCCTGTGCAGCCCAGATCACCAGGGGGGACAGGTAGGAGAGGGAGGGGGGGAATCTCGCCGCGGAGGGGGGCTTTGAGGTGCCCCCCCCCGCAACACCCATCAGGCAGGAGCGATCAGACCCCCCCAGCACATCATCCCCCTAGTGGGGAAAAAAGGGGGGCAATCTGGTCGCTCTGCCTGCACTCTGATCTGTGTTGGGGGCTGCACAGCCCACCCAGCACAGATCAGCTAAAACAGCGCTGGTCCTTAAGGGGGGGTAAAGGGTGGGTCCTCAGGTGGTTAAAGGGGACTCCCAGATGTCACCATGAACCCCCCCAGGGAGTCGTCGCCCCCACCTCCTCCTGGGGCACCGGAGGTGAGGAAGAGCCCCTTGTCCATGGATTGGACAAGGGCTCGGGGGAGAGGGGAAGGCTTGGCCGCCCCTCTCCCCCGGAGCCCCCCCATACCATGGACCAATGCGGGCTGGTATAGCTCAGGGTGCGAAGCCCCACCCGGCCGGGGCTCCGCATTCTGGCTATCCCGGCCTGCATGTGGGACAAGGGGTTACAGAGAGCTCAGTAGGGGGGACCCCACATCATTTTTTTTTCAGATTTCCCACACTCAGCACATAAAAATAATAACTTCCGAGGCCGCAAGTATGAAAAAGTTAAATACCATTTCATAATCCAGATCCATGGAGGACGCCATCCGCGCCCTCCAGTTCATTCCGCCATGGCTCCCACAGAAATATCGGCCCCGGTCGGGTCTCGACCCCTCCAAACGGGTCCTCATTCCCCCCTCAATATGGCCGCCACAGATTGCCGTGGCTACGCAGTCTACATAGACGCTCTAGGGCCTCCTCCCGCCGTGTCATAAATATGCGTGCATACATCAGAGGAGGTCCTAGAGCTGCGCAGCCGCAATCGCGTCTATGCGACTGCGCAACCGCGGCAATATGTGGCGGCCATATTGAGGGGGGAATGAGAACCCGACCCGTTCGGAGGGGTATTACTGCGGAAGCCATGGCAGAATGAACGGGAGGGCGCGGATGGCGTCCTCCATGGATCTGGATTATGAAAAGGTATTTTACTTTTTTCACATTTGTGGCCTCGGAAGTCCTTTAAATATTGTTTCCTGCTATCTTTTTAACATATCCTGCAAATTTGGTGTTGCTAGGATGTAAGGGGCCTTTGCTATTAACTCGGCGGGTGATAACTAACCAGAGTTATAGGGGTGCAAAGGTGCTGAATTTTGCCATTGGCTTTTATTGGGCTCCCTATTTCACTATCAAAAATCTCAAATCTTTTCAAAGGGCAATGGCTCAGCAGTGGCCCATTTTCTAGCATTGTAGGGACTCTTAGGGGGCTCATGACTGGTGAGTTTCGGGCCCCTAGGCCAAAGAGGCCATAGCCTAGGGTCATAAAAACCTGTTTATTTTTGCAATGGTACTGGTGGCGATTCTGACGAACATAAATCGCAGCCATGGCCGTTAGCAAAGTCTGAATCTCATGACATGTCTCACACAGGTAGAAGGCATATTGTTGTACTTGCACTCCAATTTTGGGTTCCCTACATCTCTGCAAACCAGAGTTAGGGGGGTGCAAAAGTGCTAAAATCCCACATAGGCTTTCATGGGGGTCTAGGTTTTGAGAGTACAAAAGTGCAGGTTTGACAATATGTCTTCTACCTGCATGAGACATGTTGTGAGCTTCAGACTCTGCTAACGGACATGGCGGCGATTTACGTTCGTCACCGGCATCTTTGCCAAAAAAAACAAGCTTTTGTGACCCTAGGCTATGACGTCTTTGGCCTAGGGGCCCCAAACTCACCAGTCCTGAGCCCCCTAAAAGTCCCTACAGTGCTAGAAAATTTGCCACTGCTGAGCCACCGTCCTTTGAAAAGATTTGAGATTTTTGAAAGTGAAATAGGGAGCCCAATAAAAGCCAATGGAAAAATTCAGCACTTTTGCACCCCTATAACTCTGGCTGGTTATCACCTGCCGACTTTAGCAGTTAATAGCAAAGGCCCCTTACATTCTAGCAACACAAAATTTGCAGGATATGTTAAAAAGATAGCAGGACACAATATTTAAAGGACTTCCGAGGCCACAAATGTGAAAAACGTAAATACCTTTTCATAATACATATCCATGGAGGACCCCATCCGCGCCCTCCCGTTCATTCCGCCATGGCTCCCGCAGTAATACCGCCCCAGTCGGGTCCTGACCCCTCCGAACGGGTCGGGTTCTCATTCCCCCTTCAATATGGCCACCACAGATTGCTGTGGCCGCGCAGTCCGCATAGACGCGATTGCGGCTCTGCAGCTCTAGGACCTCCTCCCGATGCATGCACGCATATTGATGACGCGGCGGGAGGAGGCCCTAGAGCTGCGGAGCCGCAATCGTGTCTATCAGAATCAGAATCATTTATTTCGCCAAGTACAACGGGGGTTGTACCCGGAATTATTTTTGGCACATACAGGGTCGGTGATGGTACATCAAATACATACAGTACTGCATACAGTAAGTACATACAATAGAATGTTCAAAGCATGGCATATGCACAAAGACAGTGTAGGAGGACCTAGGAGTGGGCTTTTGAATGCTATGTTGAGTGGAGCTGCCGCAATCCTGTTGTGGCGCTCAACAGCTCTGCAGCAATTCAGATGCCCTACAGAAGGTCTTGAAGGGATAGTGCAGAGAGAAGAGAAAAGAAGGAGAGAGAAGGATAGAGAGTAGGCGAGAGCGAGAGAAAGAATAGATGAGAAATGAGAGTCCGAGAATCCCCTGGGGTTTCGATGGTGGCTGGCAGATTGGATCACTGCTTTGGTTGGAAAGTCCCCAGACTTGCGGCCTAGTCTGGTGAGGTTGGATTTGTAGCCCCAAAGGGTCTGACAGGAGCCCAAAAGGAGGTCTTCGGCAGAGGAGAGCATCCCTGGTGCAGGTATTCCTACATGTCTGCTGGCTGCAGGGCTCCAGGGCATGGAGATGCTGTAAGGGCATGGCACCAAGCCATGGACACAGGATGCACATTAGGCTGAGGTGGGCCCAGGGGGCAACAGTGAATTTGCGTTGCTGCTGTGATGCTGGTGGCCTGTCTGATTTTCCCACTCACAGGCTGGGGGATAGTGGATAGAGGTAACTGATTTGCTCTGGCCGCAGAGATAGAGTAGTAGCGGCAGACATACCTCCCCCCAACTGCAGCGATGGAGCAGCCCGCACCCAGAGTGGCAGAAGCCCAGAGCTAGGGATCCCCGAGGCAGCTGGAGCCGGCAGTGTTGGTTGCAGTGTAGGCCCATGGATAAGAATCAGGCAGGCCACCACAAGCACCACAGTCCTCCCGTCTATTTTGTTGTGGCTGACCTGCAGAGTGGTGGTGCCCGACCCCCCACGGGGCAGACGGCGGCGATTGCTGGTCTGTCCAGAGATGGTGCAGCTGTGGAGAGGAGAGTGCGGGCACCCCTGGCTGGTATGATGGAGCGGGAGCCGGAGGGAGCTTCTGTCCCGGCGGCTGCTTACAGCTGGGGGGGGGGGGGGGGCGGTGCACAGACCATTACGGCCTCTTGTTCGTCCTGGCGGCGTCCTGGTCTCACTGGGCAGCGATGGTGTAGTTGTCCAGTGTCCATGTGATGCGGATCACTTGGATGCTGAGCTTGGGTCGGCGGCTCTCTCTGGAGTCCTCCACGTGGCGAGCCGGTCCTCAGAGCGAGCACAGGGGGAGCCGGAGCCCGGAGAGCGAGCGCACCGCTCCGCACTTCACAGCGGTGGAGTGAAGATGCTGCAAGGAGCCTCTGTGGTGAGCCATGACCAGGGGAGACCCAGGGGGAGGAGAAAAAAAGAAGTCATTGCCGGAGCCCTGTGGCCGTGGCTTCCTATCCAGGCGCCATCTTGGTGGTTCTTACGGGTCTATGCGGACTGCGGCCACATTGAGGGGGGAATTAGAACCCGACCCGTTCGGAGGAGTCGAGACCCAACCGGGGCCGGTATTACTGCGGGAGCCATGGCTGAATGAACGGGAGGGCGCGGATGGCGTCCTCCATGGATCTAGATTATGAAATGGTATTTAACTTTTTTCATACTTGTGGCCTCGGAAGTCCTTTAAAAAAATATATATATATTTTTTATTATTTTTATGTGCTGAGTGTGGGAAATCTGAAAAAAAAATGACGTGGGGTCCCCCCTACCAAGCTCTCTGTAATCCCTTGTCCCCCATGCAGGCCGGGATAGCCAGAATGCGGAGCCCCGGCCGACTGGGGCTTCGCACCCTGAGCTATACCAGCCCGCATGGTCCATGGTATGGGGGGGCTCCGGGGGAGAGGGGCGGCCAAGCCTTCCCCTCTCCCCTGAGCCCTTGTCCAATGCATTGACAAGGGGCTCTTCCCCACCTCCGGTGCCCCAGGAGGAGGTGGGGGGCGATGACTCCCTGGGGGGTTCATGGTGACATCTGGGATTCCCCTTTAAGAAGGGGACCCAAGATGCCCACCCCCTCCCAGGAGAAATGAGTATACGGATACAAAGTGCCCCTTACCCATTTCCACAAAGGGTTAAATTAAATAAAAACACAACCACTAAAAAGATCCTTGAATGTTCTTAATTAACCAGAAATCCTTACCTGTACCTTTAAAAAAAATTTCCTGCGCCAATATCCTCGGTAAACGATCCAACGAATACAGTATCCTCTTATCTTGCGATGTTCAATTAAGTTGATTTAAGATCTCCGACGCCCCCCACATAGCAGAGAATGTGTCCTTTGGGACGCATAGCTGCCGACTCCCGCTGTCTCTCCCCACCTGCCTTCACCTGTCACCCTAACCCAGCCTAGGTGAGGGTGACAGGTGAAGGCAGGTGGGGAGAGACAGCGGGAGTCGGCAGCTATACGTCCTGCACAGGACACATTCTAAGATATACTAACGGTTCATGAATGAGCCGGATCTTTTTAATGAATCGGTTCTATTTAATGAATCGGCTCTTTTTTGTTTGAAACGTTAAAGAGAATCTGTATTGGTAAAATCGCACAAAAGTAAACATACCAGTGTGTTAGGGGACATCTCCTATTACCCTCTGTCACAATTTCGCCGCTCCCCGCCGCATTAACCTGCTGGGCGGTCTGGACGAGCTCAGCTCGTCCAGTACCGCCGGAGCCTGCCGCTCAGGCCCTGCTGGGCCGATTTGGCTCAAGTAAAAAGCAGCACACGCAGCCGGCACTTTGCCAGCCGCGTGTGCTGCCTGATCGCCGCCGCTCTGCGGCGATCCGCCGCGAGCAGCGGCGAAAGAGGGTCCCCCCAGCCGCCTGAGCCCAGCGTAGCCGGAACAAAAAGTTCCGGCCAGCGCTAAGGGCTGGATCGGAGGCGGCTGACGTCAGGACGTCGGCTGACGTCCATGACATCACTCCGCTCGTCGCTATGGCGACGAGGGAAGCAAAACAAGGAAGGCCGCTCATTGCGGCCTTCCTTGTTTATTCTGGGCGCCGGAGGCGATCGGAAGAACGCCTCCGGAGCGCCCTCTAGTGGGCTTTCATGCAGCCAACTTTCAGTTGGCTGCATGAAATAGTTTTTTTTTAATTAAAAAAAAACCCTCCCGCAGCCTCCCTGGCGATCTTATCAGAACGCCAGGCAGGTTAAAAGTAGTCAAAAATAGTTTTAAAAAGTTTGTTTATAAACAAACAAAATGGCCACCAAAACAGTAAGTAGATTGATGTACAATATGTCCACACATAGAAAATACATCCATACACAAGCAGGCTGTATACAGCTTTCCTTTTGAATCTCAAAAGATCATTTGTGTGTTTACCTTCTGTCCCCTTCTTCTCTCATGCACTGAACATTACAGGCTTCCTGCAGACAGCTCTGCCTGTGTTTGTAATTCCTCAGTATGTGTCAGCCAGCTACTTTCACAGCCTAATGCTGGGAATACACGGTTCGTTTTTGCCTTCGTTTAAACCTTCGTTTCGATTGTGCCTTTTGTCCTTTTCGATCCCGAAATAATCGGTCATACGGTTAATATCACCACCCACGGTTTCGTTTTTTTTTTCGATTCTGATGGTTTCGTTTTTCCAATGATCGAAGGCTGCAAAGAAACGAAACGAAAATCCCTTTTTACAGGGACGGACTAGCATAAACGAATATATAATCGATCTGAACAGCCATCAAGCCTACCAATGGCTCGATTAGATGGATAAAGAGAGATAATATCAAACATGTTCGATCACTAGTCGTTCGTTTTTGGGGTCTATTAATCGAAACTATAATGAGATTATGACTATTTTCACATACGTTTTTAACACTCGATTCGTTTACCGAACGAATCGAAGGTTTAAACGAAGGCAAAAACGAACCGTGTATTCCCAGCATAACAGGAGGATTTTTATCCAGCTCTCTTCTATCACTGATAAGATAGCAGAGAAGCTGCTGGCTTATGTAAATAAAACACACACTGGAGTGTGCATAGAGGAACAGACCAGCACGGAAGAGTTGGCAGCCTTCCAGACACAGGCCGACAAGTCTGACAGGGGAAAGATACATTGATTTATTACATAGACCTTGATAGTACAAAGTGCTGCAGTGAGCCAGAACAGATTAGAATAGGTTTAGGAACTTGTAGCATGGTAGAAAAAACGTTGTAATTTTTGTTACAGAGTCACTTTAACATCGATTTTCTCAAAAACTATAAGGTCTTTTTGAAAATGTTTTTTTCCTTTTGTTCTGTTCTTAACATTCCCAGCAATTTTGGTGTTTCTAGCTTTTAAAGGGGCTTTGCTATTAACCATTAAAGTCGGCAGGGGTTAATTTTCCCACAGTCAGAAGGAGAATTTACATTGAAACTTTAAAATCGATTTTCTCAAAAACTATAAGGTCTTTTTGACATTTTTTAAAATGATAAAATAAGTGTAAAAGAAAATGTACTTGTTACAGTCCTGAAAGCAAAATTAAAAAAAAACGAAAAAATAAGTAAACCACAAAGTCAAAGCGAATTTGTAAACACTATTTGTAATTAAAAGGTGGGGGAAAAGGCTGCGCGTCGTTAAACACATGTTGCAATTGAATGGTTAATCGCACAGGCATACACCGCCTCTGTCAGACTGAAAAATGCATGCCCTGCATCCTAGACAAGTGCTAACGTTTATTAAACTAGTAGGATACTTTGCATGCAAACCATATTGGAAGCTAAAGTTCCTCCTAGTTTAATAAATGTTAGCACTTGTCTAGGATGCAGGGCATGCATTTTTCAGTCTGACAGAGGCGGTGTATGCCTGTGCGATTAACCATTCAATTGCAACATGTGTTTAGGGACGCACAGCCTCCCCCCCCCCACCTTTTTTTAACTTTGTAACTCTGTAACTGTCAGGTTAGCTGCTCCCAGCCCCTCCTCCTGAGTTTCCTGCTTGCATAATAAGTAGTAGCAGATTTGCATATGATTTGCATCTGAACTGAATGCAAAGTGTGCAGAAAATCTATTTAGGTGCTTCACACTGAGCTGGTGGTCATTTCAGATGCAGCCTTAGTGGTATGCGCTGGCGTTCTCCTCACTATTTGTAATTAACCTTACTCTGTAAATGAAAACTTTTGTTAACACGATCCCTGCAACCGCTATTTCTTGGGTGCCCAAATTTCCTGTCGGGCACCCAATAGCAGATATTTTTGCATTGCAGGCTATGGCGGCACCTTTTTGTCCATTAGCCGTATGCGCCTTTTTACTGACTCCGCTGTGTGTGACTCGAAGGTTTTCTGTCCAATGCAGCCTGTCCTTTAGATGTGCTGCAGCCACCAGGGGGAGCTCTTTTGCATACTAGAATACAGATTTTGGGCTGGTGCACACCATGGGCTCGATTCACTAAAGAGTGATAATTGCTATCACAGCAGTTATCACGCAATCTGCTGTGACACGCGCACGTGATCACGCGCAAACTTTCACTTTTGAGCGTGGCAGATTGCGTGATAACTGCTGTGATAGCAATTATCATGCTTTAATGAATCGAGCCCATGGTGTGCACCAGCCTAAAATCTGTATTCTAGCATGCAGAAGAGCTCCCCCTGGTGGCTGCAGCACATCTAAAGGAGAGGCTGCATTGGACAGAAAACCGGTAACAGTAAAAAAAGGGCGCAGGAGGCTAGTGGACAAATCGGGCGCCGCCATTCACTCCCATAATAAATATCGTTTAATGGGCGCCCAATAGGAAAAAAGGGCGCCGGAGAAAAATAACGTTTTAAAAGCGGCGCCCGGAGACTTAATGTTTTATTACTGCTTCTCATGATTACACATTATTTAATGATTTATAATTTTTTTAATATTTTTAAACGAAAAACAGTACAATATTTTTTCAAACATTATTTTTAAACCAAAAACAGTACAAATTTTTTTTTTTTACATTATTTTTAAACGAAAAAACCGCACAATATGTTTTTGAAACGTTATTAATGCTTATCACAGGGAGGTCTTAGGTTTAGGCACCAACAGGGGGGTCTTAGGTTTAGGCACCAACAGGGGGATCTTAGGTTTAGGCACCAACAGGGGGGTCTTAGGTTTAGGCACCAACAGGGGGTTCTTAGGTTTAGGCACCAACAGGGGGGTCTTAGGTTTAGGCACCAACAGGGGGGTCTTAGGTTTAGGCACCAACAGGGGGGTATTAGGTTTAGGCACCAACAGGGGGGTCTTAGGTTTAGGCACCAACAGGGGGGTCTTAGGTTTAGGCACCAACAGGGGGGTCTTAGGTTTAGGCACCAACAGGGGGGTCTTAGGTTTAGGCATCAACAGGGGGGTCTAGGGGTTAGGGGTAGGTACAGGGAGGGTTACTTAGTAATTTTTTTTTAAACGTTATTATAAGTTTCACTATTTAAACGAAAGATTAACGTTTTTACAATTGCCCATTTAATGCACATTATTTAATGATTTATAACTTTATAAAACATTAATTTTAAACGAAATACAGTACAATACATTTTTAAACGTTATCCATGCTTATCGTTTAAAACCCCGCGCCCTTTTTTCCCAGCGCCCCTTTTTAACGTACGCCAGAAAACCTCTGAGTCACACACAGCTCCCTGCCTGCCAGCTGCCCTGTTACACACTGGTAAGTAACACTTAGGGCCAGTACACACCAAAAACCGTTAGCGTTTTTGAAGTGATTTTTTAAAGGGAAGGTTCAGGGAGGGTGGTTAAAAAATAAAACTCAATTTCCACTTACCTGGGGCTTCCTCCAGCCCGTGGCAGGCAGGAGGTGCCCTCGCCGCCGCTCCGCAGGCTCCCGGTGGTCTCCGGTGGCCGACCCGACCTGGCCAGGCCGGCTGCCAGGTCGGGCTCTTCTGCGCTCCAAGGCCCGGCACTTCTGCGTCCCACGCCGGCGCGCTGACGTCATCGGACGTCCGCCGGGCTGTACTGCGCAGGCGCAGAACTACTGCGCCTGTGCAGTACAGCCCGGCGGACGTCCGATGACGTCAGCGCGCCGGCGTGGGACGCAGAAGTGCCGGGCCTTGGAGCGCAGAAGAGCCCGACCTGGCAGCCGGCCTGGCCAGGTCGGGTCGGCCACCGGAGACCACCGGGAGCCTGCGGAGCGGCGGCGAGGGCACCTCCTGCCTGCCACGGGCTGGAGGAAGCCCCAGGTAAGTGGAAATTGATTTTTATTTTTTAACCACCCTCCCTGAACCTTCCCTTTAAGGGAATTCTAGGCATGTGCCTAGCAATTTTCTAAGTATGCCTAGCATTTTTTGGAGTGTTTTGGTGTAGCGTTATATTTTGCTACAGTAGAGCTGTAACTGAACAACTTCTGTAACAAAAATGCTTGGAAAATCACTCCGGGCTAGCACTTTTCAGACTGATTTTCCACTTTCCTATACTTAACAGTGAGGCTGAATCGCCTCAGAAATCAGCAAAAATGCTGCAGGACCCGAGTTTGCATTTGGGGAAAAAAACGAATCGCTCTGGTGTGCACCATCCCATTGAAATACATTAGCTAAGTGCTTTTCAAAGCGCAAGCATTTTTAAAAAACACTCAGAAATGCTCTTGGTGTGCACCAACCTTTACTGAGCAGGGCTTAGTGAATTGAGGCATGTTTGTTCGGTAAATTACTGAACCTCATGTTGGAAAACTTTAGTGAATTTTGAAAAAAAGTGTAAAATACCGCATGAGGTATTTTACCGTCCAAAATGATTTCACCGAACTCAGGCGCGGAGCTAGGGGGGGTCGGGGTAGGACAAGTGCCCCGGGGCGCCGGGTCCCCAAGGGCGCCCAGCTGAGCTTCGTTTTTTTTTTTTTTTTGCGGGGCTGAGGGGAGCAGCGCAGAGAAGAGAGAGAGCTGTGCGGACGGTGGGGAAGGGGAGCCATCTCCCCCCTCCTTCCCTCACCTTAGGTGCTCTCTCTCTCCCTCACTGTCCCCTCCAATGTCTGTCCGGTGGCTGGCAGCGGCGGGCGGAACTCACCTCCGTCTCGCTCCAGCGCCGGCCGGAAGTTCGGGTGCGCAGCCGCTGCTCTGGTCTGGACGAGACCAGAGTAGCGGCAGATCCATCCGGCGCTGCGGCTGCGACGAGACGGAGGTAAGTTCCGCCCGCCGCTGCCAGCCACCGGACAGACATTGGAGGGGACAGCGAGGGAGAGAGAGCAGCTCTTCTCTGCGCTGCTCCCCTCCTGCTGGGGAGGGGGACACCTGGCTACCTACTCTGGGCACCTATACCTCTGGCTACCTACTCTGGGCACATATACCCCTGGCTACCTACTCTGGGCACATATACCCCTGGCTACCTACTCTGGGCACATATACCCCTGGCTACTGGCTACCTACTCTGGGCACATATACCCCTGGCTACCTACTCTGGGCACATATACCCCTGGCTACCTACTCTGGGCACATATACCCCTGCCTACATATATTGGGCACATACTGTATACCCGTAACTACATATACTGGGCATATACCCCTGGCTACCTACTCTGGCCACATATAACCCTGTCTACCTACTCTGGGCACATATACCCCTGCCTACATATAATGGGCACATATACCCCTAACTACATATACTGGGCATATACCCCTGGCTACCTACTCTGGGCACATATACCCCTGCCTACATATATTGGGCACATATACCCCTAACTACATATACTGGGCATATACCCCCGGCTACCTACCCTGGGCACCTATACCCCTGGCTACCTACTCTGGGCACCTATACCCCTGGCTACCTACTCTGGGCACCTATACCCCTGGCTACCTACTCTGGGCACCTATACCCCTGGCTACCTACTCTGGGCACATATACCCCTGGCTACCTACTCTGGGCACATATACCCCTGGCTATCTACTCTGGGCACATATACCCCTGCCTACATATACTGGGCATATATACCCCTGGCTACATATACTGGGCATATATACCCCTGGCTACATATACTGGCCATATATACCCCCTGGCTACGTGGACTGGGCATATATACCCCCTGGCTACATATACTGGGCATATATACCCCTGGCTACATATACTGGGCAGATATACCCCCTGGCTACGTGGACTGGGCATATATACCCCCTGGCTACATATACTGGGCATATATACCCCTGGCTACATATACTGAGCATATATACCCCTGGCTACATATACTGGGCATATATACCCCCTGGGGAAGGGCGTGGCCCGAAACATGTCGTGTCCTGACACTCTGTAACTGTATGCACTCAATACAGATTACTTGAAATAGCCTTCTGTGTGCCGTCTTCATTCCTGGTGTTTGTGGGTGGTGGAGCACTCCTCTAAAAGATCAAGCTTGATGTGCCACGGCGTTTCTGGCAACACTCCAGAATCTTAGGCAGTAGATAGAGAGATGAAGCCGGCACCATCAGTAGTATTAATGCTCTTTTAATAGATGAAAAACATGCTGACAGCCAATGTGCGACGTTTCAAGGCCCGCAGCCTCTTTCTCAAGCTGGACTGTGCATGACAAAATGAACAATGTATAATCAGCTTTATATACTCACAACATGTATTCAAGGCAGCCAATCTGGTTTGCGCATACAAACAACAACCAATAGAAACAGGTCCTACCCAGCATGTTTTTCATCTATTAAAAGAGCATTAATACTACTGATGGTGCCGGCTTCATCTCTCTATCTACTGTCTTCATTCCTGGTGGGCATATATACCCCCTGGCTACATATACTGGGCATATATACCCCTGGCTACATATACTGGGCATATATACCCCTGGCTACATATACTGGGCATATATACCCCCTGGCTACATATACTTGGCATATATACCCCTGGCTACATATACTGGGCATATATACCCCTGCCTATATATACTGGGCATATATACCCCCTGCCTACATATATTGGGCATATATACCCCTGGCTACATATACTGGGCATATATACCCCTTGGCTACGTGGACTGGGCATATATACCCCCTGGCTACATATACTGGGCATATACAGTGGAGGAAATAATTATTTGACCCCTCACTGATTTTGTAAGTTTGTCCAATGACAAAGAAATGAAAAGTCTCAGAACAGTATCATTTCAATGGTAGGTTTATTTTAACAGTGGCAGATAGCACATCAAAAGGAAAATCGAAAAAATAACCTTAAATAAAAGATAGCAACTGATTTGCATTTCATTGAGTGAAATAAGTTTTTGAACCCCTACCAACCATTAAGAGTTCTGGCTCCCACAGAGTGTTTAGACACTTCTACTCAATTAGTCACCCTCATTAAGGACACCTGTCTTAACTAGTCACCTGTATAAAAGACACCTGTCCACAGAATCAATCAATCAAGCAGACTCCAAACTCTCCAACATGGGAAAGACCAAAGAGCTGTCCAAGGATGTCAGAGACAAAATTGTAGACCTGCACAAGGCTGGAATGGGCTACAAAACCATTAGCAAGAAGCTGGGAGAGAAGGTGACAAATGTTGGTGCGATTGTTCGAAAATGGAAGGAGCACAAAATGACCATCAATCAACCTCGCTCTGGGGCTCCACGCAAGATCTCACCTCGTGGGGTGTCAATGGTTCTGAGAAAGGTGAAAAAGCATCCTAGAACTACACGGGAGGAGTAAGTGAATGACCTCAAATTAGCAGGGACCACAGTCACCAAGAAAACCATTGTATACACATTACACCGCAATGGATTAAAATCCTGCAAGGCTCGCAAGGTCCCCCTGCACAAGAAGGCACATGTGCAGGCCCGTCTGAAGTTTGCCAATGAACACCTGAATGATTCTGTGAGTGACTGGGAGAAGGTGCTGTGGTCTGATGAGACCAAAATAGAGCTCTTTGGCATTAACTCAACTCGCTGTGTTTGGAGGAAGAAAAATGCTGCCTATGATCCCCAAAACACCGTTCCCACCGTCAAGTATGGGGGGTGGAAACATTTTGCTTTGGGGGTGTTTTTCTGCTAAGGGCACAGGACAACTTAATCGCATTAACGGGAAAATGGACGGAGCCATGTATCGTGAAATCCTGAACGACAACCTCCTTCCCTCTGCCAGGAAACTGAAAATGGGTCGTGGATGGGTGTTCCAGCACGACAATGACCCAAAACATACAGCAAAGGCAACAAAGGAGTGGCTCAAGAAGAAGCACATTAAGGTCATGGAGTGGCCTAGTCAGATCCGGACCTTAATCCAATAGAAAACCTATGGAGGGAGCTCAAGCTCAGAGTTGCACAGAGACAGCCTCGAAACCTTAGGGATTTAGAGATGATCTGCAAAGAGGAGTGGACCAACATTCCTCCTAAAATGTGTGCAAACTTGGTCATCAATTACAAGAAACGTTTGACCTCTGTGCTTGCAAACAAGGGTTTTTCCACTAAGTATTAAGTCTTTTATTGTTAGAGGGTTCAAAAACTTATTTCACTCAATGAAATGCAAATCAGTTGCTATCTTTTATTTAAGGTTATTTTTTCGATTTTCCTTTTGATGTGCTATCTGCCACTGTTAAAATAAACCTACCATTGAAATTATACTGTTCTGAGACTTTTCATTTCTTTGTCATTGGACAAACTTACAAAATCAGTGAGGGGTCAAATAATTATTTCCTCCACTGTATACCCCTGGCTACATATACTGGGCATATATACCCCTGGCTACATATACTTGGCATATATACCCCTGGCTACATATACTGGGCATATATACCCCTGCCTATATATACTGGGCATATATACCCCCTGCCTACATATATTGGGCATATATACCCCTGGCTACATATACTGGGCATATATACCCCCTGGCTACGTGGACTGGGCATATATACCCCCTGGCTACATATACTGGGCATATATACCCCTGGCTACATATACTGGGCATATATACCCCTGGCTACATATACTGGGCACATATACGCCTGACTATATATACTGGGCACATATTATTCTCCTGGCTACATATACTGGGCATATATACCACTGGCTACATATACTGGGCACATATACCTCTGGCTACATATACTGGGCACACATACATATACTGGCCTACATATACTGGGCACATATACCCCTGGCTACCTGTTCTGTGGACATCTCTACCCCTGGCTACCTGTTCTGGGGACATCTATACCGCTGGCCACCTATTCTGGGGACATCTATACTGCTGGCCACCTATTCTGGGGACAACTATAGACCTGGGGCTACCTATTTTTGGGGAACCACGTCAGATTGAGTGTATTTTGGAGAACTGCTGCCAGGTGAGAGGTGTCTACCATATTAAGGGGGCATTCTACCTATTTATGTGAAATGCTGTCTATTTATGTGACTCATGACTGCTGAATTTGTCTTTTTGGGGGCCTCATGGTTACTGAATTTGTCTTGTTGGGGGCCTCATGATTTGTTGGGGGCCTCAAGATCGCTGAATTTGTCTTGTTGGGGGCCTCATGATTGCTGAATTTGTCTTGTTGGGGGCCTCATGATTGCTAAATTTTTCTTGTTGGGGGCCTCATGATTGCTGAGTTGGTTATGTTGGGGGCCTCATGATTGCTGAATTTGTCTTGATGGGGGGGCTCATGATTGCTGAATTTGTCTTGGAACATGCTGGAAGGTACATACTGAGGGAGGGTGGGTGAGCGTGAGCCTGCTAACCTCCATATACATTTGGCTCCACCCATAACCATGCCCACATTTATTATGTGACCACGCCCCTTTTTGGCGCGGCGCGCGCAACATTGACTTTGGGGGGGGCGCATTAATAGTCTTTGTCCCCGGGCGCTGAAAATCCTAGCTACGCCTCTGACCGAACTGCCCATTATGAATAGAGCCCAGTGTTTGAATAATGAACAATGAATAATGAAGAATGTTTACATAATACATTAAGAATGTGAGTGTGCAGTGGGCACCATGGACATCGTTTATAGTAGTGTGATAAAAACACAAAAGCATTTCAGGAGCACAAGACAAGAAAAAGATTTATGCATACCTGGGGCTTCCTCCAGCCCCATCCGCTCGGATCGCTCCCACGCCCCCATCCTCTGATGTCTGCAGCTCCGGTACTGGGTCCCTGCACTTCCGTTAGTCGGAGCCAGTCTACGCAGGAGAAGTGTGCTCTTTGCGTATCTCTCCAGCAGCTGCTGGAGAGATACGTAGAGGGCGCACTTCTCTTACCTCAGACTGACTCCAACTGACAGAAGTGCGGGGGCCCGGTACTGGAGCAGCAGACATCGGAGAACGGCAGCGTGGGAGCGATCCGAGTGGATGGGGCTGGAGGAAGCCCCAGGTATGTATAAATCTTTTTCTTGTCCTGAGTTCTAATACACTTTAAATCACCAACAAGTCAGCCACATCCAACCCTTCCTTTTCACAACATCGCTGTCATGTTTCAAGGACAAAGGTAAATAATGGAATGGGAAGACAGTATAGACATTCATAATATCCACTATTTATTGTTATGCCACATTTCAATCTATGCAGATATTTTTAGTTGCAAATATTCATAGTGTATATACACCTATTGACTGTAATGCTAGGTACACACAATGCAATTTTCTGACAGTTTTACTGTCTGATCAACTATTTCCAACATGTCCAATCTGATTTCCGATCAACTTTCCATTCACTTCTATGGAAAAATTGATCAGAAAATCGATTGGAAATCAGTTCGGACATTTTGGAAATAGTCAATTTGACAATAAATTTGTCAGAAAATGGCATCATGTGTACCTAGCATAAATTATTTTCCTTAACCAATTCAAGGAAAGATGTTATTAGGTAGGGGAGACAACAAATTTAGTAAATACCATGCTCTTTTCTGTGCTGTGGATGCAAACACATGGGTTTCTCTGTTAGCTGAGCTCCCAGACAGCTTCTATGGTTTCATCCTCGTTCTGCTGCTTTCAGTTATCTGTGATTATATCTATTATTATTATTATTTAGTATTTATATAGCGCCGACATATTACGCAGCGCTGTACAGTATATATATATTGTCTTGTCACTAACTGTCCCTCAAAGGAGCTCACAATCTAATCCCTACTATTATCATGTGTCTATGTTTGTATTATGTAATGTATGTACTGTAGTCTAGGGCCAATTTAGGGATGAGCCAATTAACTTATCTGTATGTTTTTGGGATGTGGGAGGAAACCGGAGTACCCGGAGGAAACCCACGCAGACACGGGGAGAACATACAAACTCCTTGCAGATGGTGCCGTGGCTGGGATCCGAACCGGGGACCCAGCGCTGCAAGGCGAGAGTGCTAACCACTACGCAACCATGCTGCCCATCTACTTGCATTCAAAAGGGAGGGTCGTCGTTGCTTTGTCTGCAAAGAGGAGAATGTGCCCATCACTGCACCCATTTTTGAACGAACACTGTATTTTTAAAAACGTTGTTCAATAATGCAGTAGAACTGTTGGAAAAGATAATTAAATTGCAGAGTACTGTAGCTCAGCCTTCACTCAGCGTGCTGCTCTGAGCTTTGTTTCTCTTCTCCTCTCCCTTCTCCCTCTCAGTGAACACACATACACGCTAGTGTTGGGCGAACATCTAGATGTTCGGGTTCGGGCCGAACAGGCCGAACATGGCCGCGATGTTCGGGTGTTCGACCCGAACTCCGAACATAATGGAAGTCAATGGGGACCCGAACTTTTGTGCTTTGTAAAGCCTCCTTACATGCTACATACCCCAAATTTACAGGGTATGTGCACCTTGGGAGTGGGTACAAGAGGAAAAATTTTTTAGCAAAAAGAGCTTATAGTTTTTGAGAAAATCGATTTTAAAGTTTCAAAGGGAAAACTGTCTTTTAAATGCGGGAAATGTCTGTTTTCTTTGCACAGGTAACATGCTTTTTGTCGGCATGCAGTCATAAATGTAATACATATAAGAGGTTCCAGGAAAAGGGACCGGTAACGCTAACCCAGCAGCAGCACACGTGATGGAACAGGAGGAGGGTGGCGCAGGAGGAGAAGGCCACGCTTTGTGAGACACAACAACCCAGGCCTTGCATGAGGACAAGAAGCGTGCGGATAGCATGCTTTGTACCGCCATGCAGTCATAAATGTAATAAAGATAAGTGGTTCAATAAACAGGGACCACGCGGCAACGCTAACCCAGCAGCAGCAGACGTGATGGAACAGGAGGAGGCGCAGGAGGAGAAGGCCACGCTTTGTGAGACACAACAACCCAGGCCTTGCATGAGGACAAGAAGCGTGCGGATAGCATGCTTTGTACCGCCATGCAGTCATAAATGTAATAAAGATAAGTGGTTCAATAAACAGGGACCACGCGGCAACGCTAACCCAGCAGCAGCAGACGTGATGGAACAGGAGGAGGCGCAGGAGGAGAAGGCCACGCTTTGTGAGACACAACAACCCAGGCCTTGCATGAGGTACCGCCATGCAGTCATAAATGTAATAAAGATAAGTGGTTCAATAAACAGGGACCACGCGGCAACGCTAACCCAGCAGCAGAAGACGTGATGGAACAGGAGGAGGCGCAGGAGGAGAAGGCCACGCTTTGTGAGACACAACAACCCAGGCCTTGCATGAGGTACCGCCATGCAGTCATAAATGTAATAAAGATAAGTGGTTCAATAAACAGGGACCACGCGGCAACGCTAACCCAGCAGCAGCAGACGTGATGGAACAGGAGGAGGCGCAGGAGGAGAAGGCCACGCTTTGTGAGACACAACAACCCAGGCCTTGCATGAGGACAAGAAGCGTGCGGATAGCATGCTTTGTACCGCCATGCAGTCATAAATGTAATAAAGATAAGTGGTTCAATAAACAGGGACCACGCGGCAACGCTAACCCAGCAGCAGCAGACGTGATGGAACAGGAGGAGGCGCAGGAGGAGAAGGCCACACTTTGTGAGACACAACAACCCAGGCCTTGCATGAGGACAAGAAGCGTGCGGATAGCATGCTTTGTACCGCCATGCAGTCATAAATGTAATAAAGATAAGAGGTTCCATAAACAGGGACGGGCAACGCTAACCCAGCAGCAGCAGCAGCACACGTGATGGAACAGGAGCAGGCGCAGGAGGAGAAGGCCATGCTTTTTAAGACACAACAACCCAGGCCTTGCATGAGGACAAAAAGCGTGCGGATATAGCAGCAATGCTTTTTGCCGCCATGCAGTCATAAATGTAATACAGATGAGAGGTTCAATAAACAGGGACCGGAAACGCTACACCATCCCAGATGTTCATTGGTCATGTTAATTGGTTGGGGTCCTGGAGTGTTGCGTAGTCATTTCCAATCCAGGATTGATTCATTTTAATTTGAGTCAGACGGTCTGCATTTTCTGTGGAGAGGCGGATACGCCCATCTGTGACGATGCCTCCGGCAGCACTGAAACAGCGTTCCGACATAACGCTGGCTGCCGGGCAAGCCAGCACCTCTATTGCGTACATTGCCAGTTCGTGCCAGGTGTCTAGCTTCGATACCCAATAGTTGAAGGGTGCAGATGGATTGTTCGACACAGCTACGTCATCTGACATGTAGTCCTTGACCATCTTCTCCAGGCGATCGGTGTTGGAGGTGGATCTGCACGCTTGCTGTTCAGTGGGCTGCTGCTGCATGGGTGTCAGAAAATTTTCCCACTCCAAGGACACTGCCGATACCATTCCCTTTTGGGCACTAGCTGCGGCTTGCGTTGTTTGCTGCCCTCGTGGTCGTCCTGGGTTTGCGGAAGTCAGTCTGTCGGCGTACAACTGGCTAGAGGAGGGGGAGGATGTCAATCTCCTCTCTAAAGTCTCCACAAGGGCCTGCTGGTATTCTTCCATTTTGACCTGTCTGACTCTTTCTTCAAGCAGTTTTGGAACATTGTGTTTGTACCGTGGATCCAGAAGGGTATAAACCCAGTAATTGGTGTTGTCCAGAATGCGCACAATGCGTGGGTCACGTTCAATGCAGTCTAGCATGAATTGAGCCATGTGTGCCAGAGTCCTACCAGAATCCTCATCATCCTCTTGTGAGCGTTGTGATAGTTGTTGTGATGCATCATAGTCGTCACCTTCCTCCTGGTCTGCTTCTGCTGACCATTCGCGCTGAATTGTGGAAGTCCAACGTGCACCGCTCTGGCCCTCGTCAGTGGTGGCATGAAATTCCTGCTCCAACTCCAGCTGTTCCTCCTCCTCTTCTTCGTCATAGCTGCTGGGGCCAGCGTTCCCTGAGGCGGATGGCCTGATGTTGGTACCATCACGCTGATCGTTTTCTCCTTCAGATTCCCCCAGTTGCAACATGACAGCTGTTTCCTTGATTTTCAATATTGACCTCTTCAGTAAACACAGCAGTGGTATGGTAATGCTGACTGAAGAGTTGTCACTGCTCACAAGCAACGTGGATTGCTCAAAATTTTGGAGGACTTGGCAGAGTTCCAACATGTTGGCCCAATCGGATCCACAGAAGCTTGGCAGCTGTCCGGATGCGCCTCGGTACTGCGCCGTCATGTACTGGACCACTGCACTCTTCTGCTCACAAAAGCGTGCTAGCATGTGCAGCGTAGAATTCCAGCGCGTAGGGACATCACACAGCAAGCGATGGTGGGGGAGATTGAAGCGCTCCTGCATCTTGGCGAGTGCCCCCGAAGCAGTACTGGAATTTCTACAATGTTTGGCCACTCGACGCACCTTCAACAGAAGATCGGCCACGCCTGGGTATGTCCTCAGGAACCGCTGAACTACTAGGTTCATCACGTGCACCAGGCAAGGGATGTGTGTCAGCTTAGCCAACCTTAAAGCGCGAATGAGATTACTCCCATTAGCACACACAACCATGCCCGGTTTCAGGTCCAGCGGTGCCAGCCACAAATCTGTCTGTTCCTTTATTCCCTTCCAAATTTCCTCCCCTGTGTGCTGCTTATCCCCAAGGCAGATCAGCTTCAGCAACGCTTGCTGACGCATGCCAACAGCTGTGCTGCACTGCTTCCACGATCCTACTGCTGCTGGGTTAGCGTTTCTGGATGAGGTACAGCTTTGAGATGCGTTGGAGGAGAAGGAGTCAGAGAGGTAGGTGCTGCTGTTGTTATCCAGTGGGAGGGACGGCGGTGCAGCTGTTTGTGGCGTGGGCAACACCCGCGCCGTAGCAGGTGAGGAATCGCTGCCAGGCTCCACAAGGTTCACCCAGTGCGCGGTAAGGGAGATGTATCGACCCTGTCCGAACGCACTCGTCCAAGTGTCAGTGGTGAGGTGAACCTTGCAGGCAACGGCATTCTTCAAGCTTCGGGTTATTTTGCTGACCACGTGCTCATGCAACTCAGGCACTGCAGAGCGCGCAAAGTGGTAGCGGCTGGGAACCACGTAACGTGGGATGGCCACTGACATCATGCCCTTGAAGCTGTTTGTCTCCACCACTCGATATGGCAGCATTTCGCAGGCCAGAAGCTTGGCTATGCTGGCTGTTACTGCCACGGCCCGGGGGTCATTTGCTGGCAATTTCCTCTTGCGCTCAAACATCTCCGACACAGACAACTGAACCGTAGCGCTGCACACGGAAGGGCTGTTGGTTGTTGTGTTTGATGAACACTGGGAGACCTCAAGAGCACTACTCCGGAAAGTGACAGTGTCAGCGTCGTCTGATGTTTGTGAATGTTGTGAACCACGCAATGGCTGGGCTACTGCTGCTGCTGAGGCGGGTCTGGTGGTGAGTCTGGTGAACCCAAGGGAGGCAGTGTTGCTGGTACCCTGTCCTGCCGCGTTTGCCCACAGAGTGGGATGTTTGGATAGCATGTGGCGGCTCATGCTGGTGGTGGAGAGGTTGTTAATACTTTTCCCCCTGCTCAGGCGGGTCTTGCACACCTTGCAAATCGCCATGGTAACATCCTCAGTGCAGTCTTCAAAGAAAGCCCAGACTTTGGAGCACCTGCCTCCTTGCTGGCGATTTCTGTTTGCTCCTCTTTTGCCTCTCACTTGAACTTCCACGCTTGTGGTGACTGAAATTGCGCGCCGCCTACCTTGTGGCACAAGGCGAACTCGTGCAGCAGTGGGTTCTTCAACAGACTCATCTGTGCTGCTGCTACGACGGCGATGTTCTCGTTCACAAACAAAATCTGGGTCTATGTCCACATTGTCCATACCCTCCTCTTCCATCTCCTCAAACTCGTCATATGTCATTGTGGGGGGCCGCCGCCGTGGAGTAGAGCTCCCCAGAACAACCTCTGCGCAGCTCACTCCAACGTCGTCTTCCAGATCTTGTCGGCCGACCTCCTGCAATTGCAACCCCTCCTGCCCAACTTGCTCTGGGATTTGGGTTTCCGAGTCCTCCTCGGACTCGCCTTGTATTTCAGTGCGCGGTGCATTTCCCACAGTTAATGGTTGTGAATCCGGGCACAACATTTCTAGCTGTTCCTCCATTGACCTTTGAAAGGTGGAAGTTTGTTGGGCTGGGAATAGCTCCTGCGAATACCCCATTGTGTCCTGAGGTAATTCATCGGACTGGTTATCTGGCAGTTGTGTGCGTGGTGTCGCTGCCGGTTGTGTCAGCTTTGTGCCCACTGGCTCCTTGTAACTGGCTGAGGACTCGGACCTCGTGCGTGATGTGCTGGTGCTGCTTAACCCACTGCTGGACGCTTGAGAGGTCATCCAAGTAATTATCTGGTCCTGTTCTTTTGGATCTGTGAGGGTTGTTGTCCTGGACAACATGGGCGGTATTGAGTGGGTTTTCTTGGGTGCTCCCCTGTGGCCTGTACGTGAACCGTCAGGGGAAACACCTCTTCCCTTGCCCCTTCCTCTTTCATCGGATTTCTTCCTCATTTCACTTATCCTTACAGTACACGCTGACTGGCAGCAGTACAGTGGCAGTACAGAAATGCTATACAGTACCACTATTCCCAGCAGCGACACACAGCACAATGCTATACAGTGGCGGGTGAGCGGTGTACCACTATTCCCAGCAGCGACACAGAGCACAATGCTATACAGTGGCAGGTGAGCGGTGTACTACTGTTCCCAGGCCCAGCAGACACAGAGTGGAAGTAAACACAATGCTATATAGTCTGGCTGAGCGGTGTACACAGAGTGGCAGTACACACAATGCTATATAGTCTGGCTGAGCGGTGTACACAGAGTGGCAGTACACACAATGCTATATAGTCTGGCTGAGCCGTGTACACAGAGTGTCAGTAAACAATGCTATATATAGCGTGGCTGAGCGAGGTACACAGTGGCAGTACACACAATGCTATATAGTCTGGCTGAGCGGTGTACACACAGTGTCAGTAAACAATGGTATATAGTCTGGCTGAGCGGTGTACACAGAGTGTCAGTAAACAATGGTATATAGTCTGGCTGAGCGGTGTACACAGAGTGGCAGTAAACAATGGTATATAGTCTGGCTGAGCGGTGTACACAGAGTGGCAGTACACACAATGCTATATAGTCTGGCTGAGCGGTGTACACAGAGTGGCAGTACACACAATGCTATATAGTCTGGCTGAGCGGTGTACACAGAGTGGCAGTACACACAATGCTATATAGTCTGGCTGAGCGGTGTACACAGAGTGGCAGTACACACGATGATATATAGTCTGGCTGACCCGTGTACACAGAGTGGCAGTACACACAATGCAATATAGTCTGGCTGACCCGTGTACACAGAGTGTCAGTAAACAATGGTATATAGTCTGGCTGAGCGGTGTACACAGAGTGTCAGTAAACAATGGTATATAGTCTGGCTGAGCGGTGTACACAGAGTGGCAGTAAACACAATGCTATATATAGCGTGGCTGAGCGAGGTGCACAGTGGCAGTACACACAATGCTATATAGTCAGGCTAAGCCGTGTACACAGAGTGTCAGAAAACACAATGCTATATATAGCGTGGCTGAGCGAGGTACACAGTGGCAGTACACACAATGCTATATAGTCAGGCTGAGCCGTGTACACAGAGTGTCAGTAAACAATGGTATATAGTCTGGCTGAGCGGTGTACACAGAGTGTCAGTAAACAATGGTATATAGTCTGGCTGAGCGGTGTACACAGAGTGGCAGTAAACACAATGCTATATATAGCGTGGCTGAGCGAGGTGCACAGTGGCAGTACACACAATGCTATATAGTCAGGCTAAGCCGTGTACACAGAGTGTCAGATAACACAATGCTATATATAGCGTGGCTGAGCGAGGTGCACAGTGGCAGTACACACAATGCTATATAGTCAGGCTGAGCCGTGTACACAGAGTGTCAGTAAACAATGGTATATAGTCTGGCTGAGCGGTGTACACAGAGTGTCAGTAAACAATGGTATATAGTCTGGCTGAGCGGTGTACACAGAGTGGCAGTAAACACAATGCTATATATAGCGTGGCTGAGCGAGGTGCACAGTGGCAGTACACACAATGCTATATAGTCAGGCTAAGCCGTGTACACAGAGTGTCAGAAAACACAATGCTATATATAGCGTGGCTGAGCGAGGTGCACAGTGGCAGTACACACAATGCTATATAGCCAGGCTAAGTCGTGTACACAGAGTGTCAGAAAACACAATGCTATATATAGCGTGGCTGAGCGAGGTACACAGTGGCAGTAAACAATGCTATATATATAGTGTGGCTGAGCGAGCGGTGTACTACTGTTCCCAGCAGCGACACACAATGACTGGGGGGGACCCTGGCTAGCGTGGCTGGAGAGCGAACTACCCTGCCTGCCTACCCAAAGCTAAACCCACAGAGAAATGGCGGAGATATGACGTGGTTCAGGTATTTATTTACCCGAACCACGTGACCGTTCGGCCAATCAGAGCGCGTTCGGGCCCGAACCACGTGACCCGTTCGGCCAATCACAGCGCTAGCCGAACGTTCGGGGAACGTTCGGCCATGCGCTCTTAGTTCGGCCATGTGGCCGAACGGTTTGGCCGAGCACCGTCAGGTGTTCGGCCGAACTCGAACATCACCCGAACAGGGTGATGTTCTGCAGAACCCGAACAGTGGCGAACACTGTTCGCCCAACACTAATACACGCGTAGTCATACGCTGCCCATAATAATGTAAGTGGTAGGTAGATTTCTAGATTGGGGATAATATTGACAAACACATCTTTAAAGGAAAAAAAAAATAGTATAAAAATATAATTTTCACTTTTGACGATTTAGTATGAGAGCCAGTTTTATTGCACCTACAGTACAAAAATGAGACAACTGTTGAACGTGGAGAGACAATGGGCCTGATTCACAAAGCGGTGCTAACTCTTAGCACGGCCGATTTTCGCAAAAATCACACAATGCAAAAATTCGCGCGAAAACGGCCGTGCTAAGAGTTAGCACCACTTTGTGAATCAGGCCCAATAGCTTCAATCCACAAAGGCGTGTTTAGTAGAAAAAAAATGTTAAAAAATACCGCATCTGGTATTTAAAACTTTTTTCTGAATTCAGATTTATCCAAATGCGGCATCAGTAAATTGCGGAACATTTGTTTGGTAAGTGTATATAGGGCAAAGTGTTCTCACACAGGATTTTGCTCTAATGGCCCATACTCACGGGCTACAATTGTCGCCGCAACACGCGGCGCGCGCATGTTGCGGCGGCAGGTCGCCCGTGAGTATGCGCCGTCGCACGGGCGTGCACCCCGAACTGTCGCCCGTCGCTGTTGTCACCAGGCGATTGAAAGTTTCGATTGCCTGGCGACAGTCGCCGCCGCAACTCCGCCGGAACTGTCGCTAGTCCGCGTGAGTACGCGGACTAGCGACAGCAATCTCCATTGAGGTATACGGAGCTTCCGGCGGGGGGAGGAGGAACATCGGCGACAGCTTCCGTCGCACCGCTGGTCCCTCTTCCGCGTGTGTACGCGGAGGGACCTGGCGAGGAGCTGTCGCCGGCCTGTCGCCCACACGCTCACGTGTGCTGGCGACAGGCCACTTTTGCAGCCCGTGAGTATGGGCCATTATGCTGCTGCGCAATCAGAATGGATGTGACACCTTGCAGAAAAAAGTGAGATGAGATTTATGGGTGCTGACTGACAGGATAGGGAGAGAATTTCCTTTGATGTGCAGCCAAAGAACACTGGGAGCAGGCTTGAGAGAACCTTTATCTCTGCTATCGAGAAAGCCACTATGCCTGCTAGGGAGAAGTGATTAGATGTAAAAAACATCCCTGGCATCCCTTTATCAGGGGACTGTTTCCTCCAGTCCCCTGATCGTCGGTGTACAGATTGCACAGCAAGCTAATTGTGAACCTCCTAGGAGTATGTAAGGGGCTAAAAAAAAAAAAAAAAGACCAAAAAGCCCCCTTTACCTCTTTCTGACAGGTTCATGCCAATTGGCACGTACGCGGCGGCAGCCCCAGGACCGCTCAAACCAATTAGCCAATTGGCGATCGCAGCTAGGAGATGGAAACGCATCTATTTACATGGTACAGCGTGTACCATGTACCCTTACATACTTCTAGGCGTTCTGGTTCACAATTAGCTTGCTGTGCAATCTGTACACAGACGATCAGGGGACTGGAGGAAACAGTCCCCTGATAAAGGGAGGCCAGGGATGTTTTTTTTTTACAGCTGATCACTTCTCCCTAGCAGGCATGGCTTTCTCGATACTAGCAGAGATAGAGGTTCTCCCTCTCTTCTCTCAAGCCTGCTCCCAGTATTCTTCGGCTGCACAACAAAGAAAATTCTCTCCCTTTCAGCACTCATAAATCTCATCTCACTTTTTTCTTCAAGCTGTCACATCCATTCTGATTGCACAGCAGCATTAGAGCAGAATCCTGTGTGAGAACACTTCGCCATACATATGCTTACCAAACAAACGTTCCGTAATTTACCGCACTGATGCAGCATTTGGATAAATCTGAATTCAGAAAAAAAAGTTTTAAATACCAGATGCGGTATTTTTTAACATTTTTTTTTTCTACCGAACACTCCTTTAGTGTATTGAAGCCATTGTCTCTCCATGTCCAACAGTCATCTCATTTTTGTACTGTAAGTGAAATAAAACTGGCTCTCATACTAAATCGTCAAAAGTGAAAATTATATTGTTTTTATACTATTATTTATTTTTTTCTTAAAGATGTGTTTGTCAATATTATCCCCGATCTAGAAATCTACCTAGCACTTACATTATTATGGGCAGCGTATGACTACGCGCGTATGTGTGTTGACTGAGAGGGAGAAGGGAGAGGAGAAGAAAAACAAAGCTCAGAGCAACACGCTGAATGAAGGCTGAGCTACAGTACTCTGCAATTAATTATCTTTTCCAACAGACCAACTGGATTATTGATTGTTTTTAAAAATACAGTGTCCGTTCAAAAATGGGTGCAGTGATGGGCACATTCTCCTCTTTGCAGACAAAGCAACGACGACCCTCTAAAGGTAAGACTCCCTTTTGAATGCAAGTAGATATAATCACAGATAACTGCAAGCAACAGAACGAGGATGAAACCATAGAAGCTGTCTGGGTGATCAGCTAACAGAGAAACCCATGGGTTTGCATCCACAGCACAGAAAAGAGCATGGTATTTACTAAATGTGTCTTCTCCCCTCCCCAATAACATCTTTCCTTGAATTGGTTAAGGAAAGGAATTTATGCTAGGTACACATGATGCAATTTTCTGACAGATATATTGTCAGATCAACTATTTACAACATGTCCGAACTGATTTCCAATCAATTTTCTGATCTATTTTTCCATAGAAGTGAATGGAAAATCGATAGGAAATCAGATTGGACATGTTGGAAATAGTTGATCTGACAGTAAAACTGTCAAAAAATTGCATCGTGTGTACCTAGCAATACAGTCATTAGGTGTATATACGCTATGAATATTTGCAACTAAAAATATCTGCATAGATTTAAATGTGGCATAACAAATAGAAGGATATTATGAATGTCTATACTGTCTTCCCATTCATTTATTTACCTTTGAAACATGACAGCGATGTTGTGAAAAGGAAGGATTGGATGTGGATGAAGTGTTGGTGGTTTAAAGTACCAGAGCTCAGGACAAGAAAAAGATTTATACATACCTGGGGCTTCCTCCAGCCCCATCCACTCGGATCGCTCCCATGCTGCCGTTCTCAGATGTCTGTAGCTCCGGTACCGGATCCCCGCTCTTCCGTCAGTTGGAGCCAGTCTGACGTAAGAGAAACGGAGCTGCAGACATCGGAGGACGGCGGCGTGGGAGCTATCCGAGCGGATGGGGCTGGAGGAAGCCCCAGGTATGCATAAATCTTTTTCTTGTCTTGTGCTCTGGAAATGCTTTTGTGTTTTTATCACACCACTATAAACAACATCCATGGTGCCCACTGCACACTCACATTCTTAATGTATTATGTAAACATTTTTCATTATTCATTGTTCATTATTCAAACACTGGGCTCTATTCACAATGGGCAGTTCGGTAAAATCATTTTGAACAGTAAAATACCTCATGCGGTATTTTTTTTTTTATTAGAAGCAAAAATCATTACAGGACATAAATTGCAGAACAAATCAAATCACAGATAACCATAAACCACATAGGTGGAACAGATGTTACAACGCAATACAAGGCGTTGAGGGTCTCGACCTGAAAAATGGGAGCTCAAAGACCACCCTACTGAGATTCCAGGGGCCCTGCCAAACCCTAAACCAGCAATAGTCCTTCAGAGTACCTCATGCAGTATTTTACACTTTTTTTCTAAATTCACTAAAGTTTTCCAACATGAGGTTCAGTAATTTACCGAACAAACATGCCTCAATTCACTAAGCCCTGCTCAGTAAGGGCTGGTGCACACCAAGAGCGGTTCTGAGTGTTTTTTAAAAACGCTTGCGCTTTGAAAAGCACTTGGCTAATGTATTTTAATGGGATGGTGCACACCAGAGCAATTTGTTTTTTCCACAAATGCAAACTCGGGTCCTGCAGCATTTTTGCTGATTTCTGAGGCAATTCAGCCGCACTGTTAAGTATAGGAAAGTGGAAAATCACTCTGAAAAGTTCTAGCCCGGAGTGATTTTCCAAGCATTTTTGTTACAGAAGTTGTTCAGTTACAGCTCTATTGTAACAAAATATAAACGCTACACCAAAACTCTCCAAAAAATGCTAGGCATATTTAGAAAATTGTTACTTACCAGCATGTAACAGGGCAGCTGGCAGGCAGGGAGCTGTGTGTGACTCGGAGGCAGAGCCGGGACAAGGTCCTTCAGCACCCAAGGCTGAGACACCAAAGTGCGCCCCTATCCCTCCCACCCCAGCCATCACACACTGATTGCTATTAGACCAATAGGTGCCCCAGGGCCCCCAACCTCCCCAGCACCTTAATCTCTAGTTATATGGCTTGCAGTCACTGTCATGTATCCCCTTTTCTTATTTCTTTCTGCTTCAAACACTATTGGGAATGACAGCTGAATGAATTGTGCACCCCCTCCTACACTGTGCCCTGAGGCTGGAGCCTCTCCAGCCTCTGCCTCGGTCCGGCCCTGCTCGGAGGTTTTCTGTCCAAAGCAACCTGTCCTTTATGTGCTGCTGCCACCAGGGGGAGCTCTTCTGCATGCTAGAATTCAGAATTTGGGCCGATGCACACCATGAGCTCGATTCACTAAAGCGTGATAATTGCTATCACAGCAGTTATCACGCAATCTGCCGCGCACAAACCTTCGGTTATCACGCGAAGTAACTCTGTGCACGTAAAACCTTTGCACGTGGCAGATCGCGTGATAGCAGTTATTACGCTTTAGTGAATCGAGCCCCAAGAGCGGTTCTGAGCGTTTTTTAAAGGGCTTGCCGGGGGGGGGGGGGGGGGGGTTAACCGCTTGGCTAATGACAGTGAATGGGATGGTGCACTCCAGAGCCATTGTTTTTTTCCCCAAATGCAAACTTGGGTCCTGCAGTGATATCTGAGGCGATTCTGCCTCAATGTTAAGTATAGGAAAGTGGAAAACTTCTCTGAAAAACGCTAGATTTATTGCATTTTTACAAGCGTTTTTGTTGCAGTAGCTGTTCAGTTACAGCTGTACTGTAACAAAATATAAAAAACGCTACACAAAAACATTCCCAAAAATGCTAGACATGTTTAGAAAATCTCTCTAAACATACCTAGAATCGCTCTGAAAAACCTCTTTAAAAACCGCTAGCATTTGTGGTTCCGCTAGCAGTTTTTGGTGTGCACTGGCCCTTACACATCTAAAGGGATGCAGGAAAGTCCTTAGAATTGTCAGCTTCCTCTTTGATGCACTGAAAGACCCAACCGAGACGCCATTGCATCTAATCTGAGTGAGAAGCATGCTGTGTGTCTGGCTGTCCCCAAACTCTATTTGTCAAGTCCACCGCACAGAGACAGCATGGGGAGAGCAGTTATCGTGTGATGTGAGCTAGAGAAAAAAAAAGAACACTTTTGCCCGGTAATTGAAGTGTAGAAATCTTTGTGAATTGACATTTCTTTACATTTCCTGAGGTAATTACCACAAAAGTTGGTAATTTACCTCACTAGTCGGGAACACTGATTTTCTGTGCGGTGATAGGTTTTAGAGAATTGTAACTTGGGAAGGTCATTGGTAAAATCAGCTGTTTTGAGCATTACCGAATGCGTTAATGCTTTGCGAATAGAGCCCACTGTAGGAATACTGCGTGGATCGTAGGCAGCTTCAATTCACTACACTGAGTATTTATGTTTTATGCTGAGAAAAGGAAGTGATGTTTACAATGGATTGTAAGGTTAAAACTGGTCCTAGCACACAGGAAGCTCTTGCATACTTTTGCATGAAAAGCCTGTTAATATCAATCATATTAGGGATTAGTACAGTGATGTGGTGTTATCTGATTTTCTAGTTCATATTCCACCGGAAGTTACATAGTTATTTTGGTTGAAAAAAGACATACGTCCATCGAGTTCAACCAGTACAAAGTACAACTCCAGCCTGCTCCCTCACATATCCCTGTTAAACCAGAGGAAGGCGAAAAAAACCCACAAGGCATGGTCCAATTAGCCCCAAAAGGGAAAAAAATTCCTTCCCGACTCCAGATGGCAATCAGATAAAATCCCTGGATCAACATCATTGGGCATAACCTAGTAATTGTAGCCATGGATGTCTTTCAACGCAAGGAAAGCATCTAAGCCCCCTTTAAATGCAGGTATAAAGTTTGCCATAATGACTTCCTGTGGCAATGCATTCCACATCTTAATCACTCTTACTGTAAAGAACCCTTTCCTAAATAAATAAGTAATTGAAACAACTTAACAACTGTTGATTCTTGCACTATATCTATATGTACATTTGCTTTGTTTGCCTTGTTTGTCATACACATTACCAAGGCAGAGGCTCGAGAGGCTCAAGCCTCTAGGTGCTTAGCCCTGAGGGCATTCCTATGCCCCCCATGCCCCTCTTTGCCCAGCCACTGTAGCGTTATCATGAACAGAACATGTTGCAGGCTGCAGTTACTCACCTTTCGGCATCATTGGGATCACTCTTCAGTGCGTTGCAGCATCTCCTTTCTGGGGAGGGGGCTATCTAATACTTATATTCACTAAATCCACCACCATTATAGACCTTGACATCGCACCCTTCCCACCCTCAGACCATCACCTTCTCACTTTCAACCTTCTCATAGAAGGCACTTCCAAACTACCCACCTGCCCACCCACCTGGTCGATGGCAGCGAGACCCACGCCAGCTCAACCCTAGTGTCCTTGCTGACACCCTCCATGCCCTCTCCTCCACTCTCCCCACCCTAACCTGTCCCAATCTTGCTGCAGCTCATTATCGTCAAACCCTCTCATCAGCTCTGGCTGCTCCCCCAATATTCCGCCGCAACAGCTCCCTTAACCCCCAGCCCTGGCACACTACCAATACTCGCAACCTCCAGAGGGTAACACGCGCCACTGAACGGAAATGGAGGAAAACTTGATTTAACTAGGATTTCCTACAGTACAAGGCTAACCTGCTGCAGTTCCACACTGTCCTTGCTGATGCCAAGCAGGAATACTTCACCAAGCTCATCGGAGCACAAGCTTCCAACCCCCGGCGTCTTTTTGCCACTTTCAACTCCCCCCACCCTCCGTTTCCTCCCTCTCTGCCACATATTTAGCCACCCCATTCACCAACAAAATTGTCTCCATTCATCAGGAAATTCAGGAAATACTTCCCCTTCCATCCAGCTCCTCCTCCACCCTAGCCTCCCCTCACCTCCTACACTCCTACTACCATTAAGGACGTCATCCACCTACTGCAGACTTCCCATACCACTACCTCCCTCCTTGACCCTATCCCTTCTGATTTACTCCATCCTCACTTCATGGATTTGGCCCCAGTCCTCACTACCCTGTTTAACCTCTCCCTATCCACAGGCACCTTCCACTCAGACTTCAAGCAGGCTGCTGTATTACCCCTGCTCATGAAACCCTTCACTACCATCCAACTACCGTCCAATCTCCCTCCTCCCCTTTGCCTCAATACTCCTTGAGCGTCTGGTTCATAAACTCTTGACCCAGTACCTCAATGCCTTCAGCTAAAGCTGAAGGCAAATACTCCATTCTCCTCCTTGAACTTTAAGCAGCTTTTGACACAGCACACAGACAGGTACCGGACAGGCACAGTGACAATGCGTGCGCTCAGCTCACGTGGGTAGGTGGGTGCACTAAAGTGAACAACAGCAGGTAGGTATATGCAGTGATGGGTATTACAATGTGCACCTGTCACACACAGACAGGTACCGGACATGCATAGTGACACTGCGTGTGCTGAGCTCACGTAGGTAGGTGGGTGCTCTGAAGTGAACAACAGCAGGTAGGTATATGCAGTGATGGGTATTACTGTGCACCTGTCACACAGAGACAGGTACCGGACAGGCACAGTGACACTGCGTGTGTTCACGTAGGTAGGTGGGTCAAATCAGTGAAAAATGGCGCCTAGCGCCAATGGTATAAAAACGGCGCCTCATAGACTTTTATTATAAAACGATATTTATAGTTTTTATGGTTAAATAATGGCGCATTCCCGACGCTCTAATCTAACTAATTTGCCCATAAACTCCCCGGGGGGCAATCCGGGCTTCGTTTCCCAGCGAGGCAGGGCTATGAGCAGCAGCCCCGCCTCACATGCGTCTGTCAGCGGCGGATCTCCGCCTCCGCCCGCCCCTCTCAGTGAAGGAAGACTGAGAGGGGCGGGCAGAGGCAGAGATCCGCCGCTGACAGACGCATGTGAGGCAGGGCTGCTGCTCATGCCTCACTGCCCCTGCCTCACTGGGAAACGAAAACCGGATTGCCCCCTGGGGAGTTTGGGGGCAATTAGTTAGATTAGAGCTTTGGGAATGCGACGGTTTAGTTAGGGCTATTAGGTATAACACTATTATTAAACAAAAAAAAAAAACTTTTACAATGGCAACTGACGATGACAATTGAAACTATAAATAATGTTTTATAAACAAGAAGAAGAGGTTTAAAACGAAAAATTTTGTACGGACGGCGTGTCCATTGATTTAAATGGTAAAAAATTTCGTCCGCCATTACAGCTCTTCAAAACGAAAATTATCGTTTTATAACTAAAACGATAAATATAGTTTTTAAACAAAATATGGTTCATAAAATGGCGCCGTTATTCGGCCAGCGCCATTTTTAACTGTACCCAGGTGGGTGCACTGTGAACAGCAGGTAGGTATATGCAGTGACGGGTATTACAATGTGCACCTGTCACACACAGACAGGTACCGGACAGGCACAGTGACACTGCGTGTGCTCACGTAGTTAGGTGGGGGCACTGTGAACAGCAGGTAGGTATATGCAGTGATGGGTATTACAATGTGCACCTGTCACACACAGACAGGTACCGGACAGGCACACGGACAGGCACAGTGACACTACGTGCGCTTATCTCACAGAGGTAGGTGGGTGCACTGAAGTGAACAACAGCAGGTAGTTATTTGCAGTGATGGGTATTACAATGTGCACCTGTCACACACACAGGTAGTCACTGAATGTGCTGGGCCTGACAGTGGCACACACACTACGAATTACCAAGGCTGTCTATGCAACACAAGTGTCAGTTGGACACATTCTACCTATTACGTCCCTATGTGCTGTACTTTGTGGTTTTTAATTGTTTTTATGTGTTTGTTCCTCATTAATAAAAAGCATTTATATTTATCTTGAGAAATTTGTTTGTTTAATAATATGTTTTTGCTGTATGGATGGCTTTTCTTTATTTGATGTTTAGTATCCTATTACATCCTAGGCAAATGTTACTTAGGTGGCTCTTTTGTTGTGTCATATGTGCAGTCCATAGGGGGTGACTGGAATAATGTAATTTCTCCCAAGGAGGATATATAGCATGCTAGTCAGGGAGGGCAGGGTCACCATAAACCTACAGTTTTAGCAAAATGTATTACATGTGCAGCTTGTGGATACCTGGAGGTTGCTACATCTAGGGATGATCGGAAAGTGCAATTTCCGTTCCGTCGGAATTCTGAAATTCCGCCAGCGCTAAATTCCGTAGCTAAGTTCTGTCAGAATTTCGCGAAATTCTGTGGAATTCCGCGTTCCGGCGCAAAAATTAAAGTAATCGCAATTGAAACCTCGTTTTTGCTAAATGGTAGCCCATGGGACCTAGTGGCTGTTCCACCGGTCATTTTTTTTTTTGTTGATTTTTTTTTTTTTTGCAGCAGTAGTTGTCGCGTAAAGGAGGTTCCATGGCGGTCATTATAAGTGTGGTTTGGAGCCGCAGGAGTTTTCGCATAAGCCATGGGACCTAGAAGGGGTTCCACGGCAGTCATAAAAAATTGTTTTTTGGAGCAGCAGGAGTTGTCGTAGGCCATGGGACCTCTTGGTTCCACGGCAGTCATAAAAAATTGTTGTTTTGAGCAGCAGAAGTTGTCGTAGGCCATGGGACCTCCTGGTTCCACGCAGTCATAAAAAATTGTTGTTTTCTTATGAAACAGTGAGAGGGGCCTTGTAATTGTCACTGATCCATGACTCATTCATTTTTATGAACGTGAGTATGTCCACATTGTCTGTGGACAGACGGGTCCGTTGGTCGGTGACCACCCCACCTGCAGCGCTAAATACTCACTCAGAAAGAGCACTGGCGGCGGGGCATGCAAGAACCTCCAGTGCATACTGAGCGAGTTCAGGCCAGGTATCCAATTGTTTGGTCCAATACTCCATGGGGTCATCATTACTCTCCATATTGTCTGGAGCATTGGCCGACCCCAAGTAATCATCCACCATACAGGCCAGCTGCTGGCGGTGACCACTTTGTCCGCTGGTGGTGCTGCTGCTAGAAGGAGTATCTGGCATTGGCTGGTAAAATTACTTCAGTATACTCAGCAGGTTCACAGATTGGGTATGGGTGCTGCTGCTGGGAGTGGGACCACCAGACCTTTGCTGAGTGTGATGGTGAGGTTTGGTAGCTCGTGCCCAGAATACAGGTGCAGGAAACGCATCTTCTACCCAACGAAGAAGGGAATCCCGGATCTGGCTCATTCTGGCATCTGCTTGGGAGGGGGGTATGAACTGGCGCATTTTCCCCTTGCACTGGGGTTCTAAGATGGTGGCCACCCACATGTCGATCCTCGATTTCAATCTTTTAATCCGGGGGTCTTTACGGGGGCACTGGAGCATATGCACAGCCATAGGGAAGAGATGTCTGTCATTCATCACCTCTTCTTGGCTGTCAGAACTGTCATCGTCATGCTCCAGCTCCACATCATCAGAATCCCACCCCCGGACAATGGGCTCTTTCGCCTCCACAACCTCTGCCTCCTCATCCCGGACTGGAGCATGCTCAATCACTCCCCCACTGTTCATTAGGGCTTCCTCCCCCTGTTCGAGCAGTTTGTCAAGAGCCTTTTCCAGCATCAAGACAAGAGAGAGCATCTCCTATATGCTGCAGTGCTCCTCACTGACCACTTTTGTTGCCTGGTCAAAGGGCTCCAAGACTTTACAGACCTGTCCAATCAGCTTCCACTGGTCCCCAGTAATGTAGTCCAGTGGCCCTGTTCTGGTGGAAGATGTTTCAGACAGGTATAGCCTGACTGCCATGCGCTGCTCCCACAACCTCTCCAGCATGTGGAGGGTGGAGTTCCACCGCGTCGTACAATCGGAAATAAGCCTGTGCTGCAGCAGGCTATGGCGGCGTTTGCAACAGTTTCAAGGCCGTGGTGGCAGTTGCAGAGCTACGGATGTGGGCTGACACTTTTCGTGCTGAGGCCACATCGTCCTTCAACCCTTCAAAAGTCCGTAAAAACGTCTGGACTACAAGGTTGAAGATGTTGGCCAAGCAAGGGAAGTGGGTATAGCCACTTTCCGAAATGGCGGGCAGCATGTTGGCACCATTATCAGACACCACTACACTTGTGTCCAGTTTTTGGGGGGTCAGCCACTGCCGAATCTGCTCGTGTAAGGCTGCAAGGATTACTGATCCGGTTTGCCTGTTCTCCTCCATGGATTCCATTTTCAGCACTGCTTGGCATCGATAGTGCTGCAGACCAGTGTAGGAGCGGGACCACTTGCTGGGAGGCTCAGCAAAGGCAGACTGACCTTGGACAGAACAGGTAGCAGTGGGAAGTGAAACAGGCCTCCCCTTCAACCCACGTGGCGGCACCACCAGCTGAGACGCCCCAGATCTTGTACCCTCCTCAGCAGCACCATGGAGGGTGACCCAATGGGCGGTAAAAGTTAGATACTTTCTTGCTGCTCCAGCCATCCATAGTGAAGTGGACCTTTGCACCAATAGTGTGATCCATAGACCGGCCGACACACTCCACAATGTGCTGGTGAAGGGCAGGGATAGCATTCCTGGCAAAATAATGGCGGCTGGGGATCTGCCATTATGGAGCAACACTGTTCATCAGTCTGCGGAAGGGGGCACAGTCCACAAACTGGTAGGGCAACAGCTGTTGGCCCAACAGCCTTGCCAGGAGCGCATTATTTTTCACCACAAATGGATCACTTGCAGGGAGCATCCGCTTCCTCTGCAACATTTCTGGCACAGAGGCCTGACGCTGGAACACTGGTGATTCAGAGGAAACCACGGGTGATAACGAGGTGCTTGCAGAGGTTTGGAGTCCTCTACCAGCCTGGCATGCAGAGGGATTTGGACTTGAATGGGACTGAGGAGCAGGTTGGATAGGGACAGGACGAGTAGAAAAAAAAGAGGAGGGGCCTGTTGCTGCTGCTTTTCCTCCACCCATCTGATTGTAATTTTTTACATGTTCAAACTTCCGTCTGTGGTGGTTGTGCAGATGGCTTATCAGCCCTGAAGTGCCGAACCCGGTGCCCGATTTGCCTCTGCTCACCGATTTACGGCACACACAAAAGACTGCCCTGGATTCATCCTCTTGCAGAACAGTAAAAAAAAATTCCAAGCAGGGGACGTGCGTGCGCGTCCAGCAGTGGTGCGACCTGTTCTAGCACCTCGATGCTCAACATTGGACTGGTACTGACAGACGGGAAAGCATTTGCAGGCTGCTGGCCAACCGTCTGCTCTGTTTCTACAGGCTGCTTACGCCTGCTAGTGCCTAAACCAACAGGTGGCAACCACGTTTCATCAGCCACCTCATCATCCAAAATATCATCCACGTCCATAAGTGACTCTTCTGGACCCTCCACCTGGCCACCAAACACCTCTGTAGTTGAGTGGTGGTGATGCTGATGTTGACTGGTGACACTGGATGAAGAAAACACAGGGGCCATTTCTGTCACCACAGAACCCACCACTTCTTGGGAGCTTGGTCCCATGGTCTCCTCCAATGCCTCTTCCCAAACCCTCTGCACATATCTCTCAGCGATGTAGGTGTGCTTTACTCCTGGAGCAGAGTACTGGGAGGAAGCAACCTCGTCAAGAGAAGCAGCTGCGGTCGGGTTCTGGTCATGAGGAACCTGGCGGCCACTGCTGGCGCTGCTGCAACTAGCTTCAAGTTCCTCAGACTGGGTAGAGGGTTCCTGATCTAAATAATCCACAACTCTCTTTGCCTCCTGCTCGGTCAAAATTTTCCTGCGTGCGAACACAGGGAAGACATCTCTGACCAGGGGAAAACGCTTCCTGCTGCTACTGCCACTCTCAACCTGATCACGTACTTGATGTGATCTACCAACACCACCATCACTCCATTTCCTTGGAGTGGCAAGAAATTGCTGCTGCTCTTGCTCCATTTTTTTGTTGAGGCCACAAACTTTATTGGGGAAGGGGTATGAGCAACAGAAGAAGAACAGAGCAGAAAATAAGGAGGTGAAATAAAGAAAATAAAGAAAAAAAAACAAAATAAAGAAAAAAAAATTAGAAAACTGTAATGATCGCTGCTGCAGCAGGTATTGCTGGAAGCAGTAGTGCTGCAGCTCAGGCAGTTCTGATCTATTTCCATGCAAGCTGCATAGCTTTGTCTGCCTTTCCCTGCTGTCAGCTTGTGACTGATTATCATTCACCTGTGTGGGAATCTGCATGTCTGCTCCCATTGGATGACCTCAGTATAAAGATCTGCTTCCTGCAGGGTTTCTTTGGGTTTTCATAGCTTCAGTTTAAGCTTGTCTTGCTGTCGCTTCAGCCCCCGATCGTGTTTCTTGTTCTAAAAGATACTTTGCTGGTTTTGCATCATATATTGGTTCATTGCCCATATATATGCATACCAGCACGTTTATTATTTTCCTTGTATTTGTGTTACGTTGATACATCAGTGTCGCTGATGTATACGTACACGAACTGTTTATATCCTGTGTGCAGTTAGTCAGCTTTCCAGCACGTTTTGGTAGTTTGCGCGTATCGTGAGCACCCGTGCTGAGCTAGTATCCTGCTCCTGGTCCTGTTCGTGTATTGCGTTCATCTCTGCGAGGAGATAACGAATCCTTCTGAATCCTGTCCTGTTACCGTTTGTGGATTGCGTTCATCTCTGCGAAGAGATAGCGAATCCTTCTAAGTCCTGTTCCCTGTATTACTCCAGTCCTAGTCAGCGTTCCTGCTTATGTCATATATCGGTTCATTGCCGATATATACATATGTTAGTCAGACGTTACAAATAGTTTAATTGATAGCTGTAATTGTGATACGCTAGGAAAACATACTTATTGTATATTTGTCTGTGTTGCGTTCATCTATCTTGATCCTGCTATTTCCTGACTATCCTGTCCTGTCTTTGTGGGGCGCGCCATCGCTGCAGTCGCGTTGGCTGCCTCATTCCAGTCTGTCTGGTTTTGGACGCTTGCTGTCGCTAAGTGGCCGCTGGCTGGCGGGCGTTCATTCTGTCTACCTGTCCTGATCTCCTCAGTTCTGGTTTGTGCGCTCGGCGCTACTTTGCGCTGAGACGTTGTGACGAAAGCATTGTTTGTGGCTGTCGGATCTGCACCGGCTCTGTGCGCCACAATCTCCTATTGGAGTCGGTCCTCCCCTCCACTGTACTAGGGATAGCCTGTTTCCTTGTGCTAGTGTGTGTGCCTCCTCCACGCCAGCTCATGCGTTGCATGCTGACTGTGGAGAATACACCACCAAGCCTTACATTATGAAAACCCCATTACCAATCCCCATTGTGGGGGGGATTCCCAGAAAGTATGACACTGTTAATTATGGTTCCTGTTCCTTTAAGAAATTTGAAGAACTTAACTCTGAAACAGAAAATGAGTTTTTCTCTGAATGTGCCAGGTTCCTGGCCAATCCCGATCTCCAAGCGACTCCTGTTTCAACCTGGGCACTCCAACTAAGTTATATTTTGTTTGTTCTGGGTCACCATGAGCTTGCTGGTTAGTCTATATTTTGTTTAAAGGGGAATTATTCCAGTGGGCATTTGATGTTCTCAATCATTCCGATTTGAAAGAGAGACCGCTGGAATTTCTAGCGTTTGTGATCCATAACTGGTTGCGCATAGATCCATTGCCTTTTCCTCTTAATGAACTCCTGGCAGCAGGCCAATCAGCTTCTCCTTCAATTGCTTGCAAAAATGTTCAGCAAGCAGAAAGTGTTACTGATAATTTTCCTGCAGCCATGAATAAATCACCAAAAACAGCAGGGTCTAAGGCAAAACGCAAACGTTCTAAGAAACGTGTCCGATCTGCAGAGTCGTTATCCTTAGCGACTGAGACCTATAATGAGATTCTGCCATTAACAGATAATGAAATGCAATTGTCTTTCAGGGGAGTTAAATGGACTTATGAAACTACTAATGAACTTTCCTCCCTGGCTAGGGAAAATAAAGATTTTTGTTTAAAAGAATTATCTGAGTATGATTATGAGGAGATATTACAGAGTATTGAACAAATCAACTTATTTGTGAAGCAAGGAAAGTTTGCATACACTACAGTTCAGCACTTGCTACAGGTATTGGAGATTCTTAGGAATAAGGAATCTGCCAATCACCTGCTAATTAACCCAATATATGTCCCTGCTACAATCATATCTGCAAACCATGATCTGCCTGTTAAGTATGCTTGGAATCCTCCATTTGAGAAAGGAGAGATGGAAGCTCTGGTCAATGAATGGAAGAATGATTCAAGTTCATTTTGTCAATTTTACAGTGCAAAAAGTGAATTAGTATTGAATGCATGCATTAAGTCTGCCTATAACCTAATAAAAACTGGTGTGTGTGAGTATGACTTTGTGGCTCCATTGATTGATGTGTGGGAACTGATTTTGGATGATTTTTATGTGAGTCCGAATTCGCAAATTTGGCGTTCTGACCCGCCTGCTTCAGCACCTTCGGCTGATTCAGCAGGTGATTCGGAGCTCTTTTTGTGTGAAATTGAAGTTCCTGCAATTCCACCCTGTACCATGGATAACTCAGTGTTACTTACCAGTAAAACAGAAGCCACTGATACATTCTTAACCTTGCCCTGCGCAAATTTCTCAGCAGAGAATCCAGAGGTCCTGCTGACTTCCGAGTCCAGCCTAGCCAGTACTCATGACTCTTTGTTCAGTGAAACAGACACCAGAAAAATCTTGCCTGCATCTGCAAACACTTCTGCAGAAATTACCTGTGTTAATAAAGTTCAACTCCTGTCTGATCCAGCAGATGCCAATAGATGCACTACATCAGTTTCTGAGTCCCAGCAATCCTGTCCAGAAACCTCAGAACCCCAGCATCTGAATTTTCCAATTTTACAATTGAATGGTGATTCAGATGCGCAAACATTGTGTTTTGATCTTCCTGTTTCTACACCTCACTCTAGTTTCGTGAATAACTCAGAGCGTCTGCTATGTGAATCCGAAATCGCAGAATTATTACCGTGTTCAGAAAATGTTTCAGTAAATTTGCCCTGTACCATGAATTGTGCAGTAGGTCTCTCCAATGAAACTCAGGTCACAGAATCATTATGCTGTCCAACAGGTGCTTCCATGGTTTTGCCCTGCAATATGGACTGTTCAGTGATCCTGTCCAGTGAAGCTGTGGTCGCAGAGTCTTATGCTTCACCCGGTACTTTGGATACTTCAAACCCTCTAGCAGAGGAATCTGAGGCACTGCTTACCTCAGTTGGTGTTGCAGTAATATTCACTTGTCTAGCAGCTGTTTTGGAATTACAGTCTGCTCTAATAAAACTTGATGAATTTCTGCCCAGCAAAGCAGAAGCCATTGAAATATTGTCCTCGTCAGCAAGTGTGTTAGATACCTTGCCCTGTACACAGTCTGATTTAACCAATGTTGTTGAGTCCCTCTCCAGTGTTGTAACAGCCGAGGAACTCCAGCCCTGTCCTCTGAATGTTTCAGAAGGCTTGCCCTGTAACATGGATAATTCTGATTCTCTGGTCAAAATAATAGAAATCTCAGAATTTCAGTCCGGTCTGATGAGTATTCCTGAAACCCAGCCCTGTATCCTGAAAGATTCTGGTTCTCTGGCCGCTGTGGCAGAGGTTCCAGAGTCCCCTTCCTGTCCAGGGAATTCCTCAGTTTTGCCTAGTCCAGTGGGGGCTGCTGCAATACTGACTTGTTCTGCAGCGCCTCATGAGCTCCAATCCAGTGTATTAAATGAGTCTCTGTCTAGTCCAGAGGTAGTTGTGGAGTCCCTATCTGGTTCAGTGCATACATCAGAAGATTTGTCCTGTCTTGTTAGTGCCCCTGAACCTGATTTGTTACTGACTTTGCTGGAATCAGCGACATCTAAGTCTGATCCTGCATTCTCGTGTAAAAGTCCAGTAGTTGCGAAGTCTAGTCATGATGATTTTTTTTGGGCCGGTCCTGGTTTTGGTCCTGTCTTGGCTGACCCTGAGGCTCACAGTTCCTTGACATGCCCGGAGGTTTCTCTTGTGCCAGTGTGCCCAGATGTTCTTTGTGTGCCAGAATGCCCAAGTGTGTCTAAGGTGTTAGCGTGCTCTGATGCTTCCTTAGTGGGAACATGTTCTGATGTTGCCAGTCTGCCTGCATGCCCAGAGATGGTTCTGGTCCCTGAAAGCCCTGATATTGATGTTTGTCCTTGTGGCCCTGACTCGGGAATTGCCCTAGGTTCCATAGGGGTTCTTGATAGTTCTCCATGTGAGCTTAAGGGGCATTCTGACCTATGGGGATCTCTTTGGAGCTTCAAGGTGTTCTGGGAGGTCTCTGAGAAAACTTGTCCTGGTGCCTTGGACTGGTTCAACAGTGGGTTTTGTGTTGGTAAAGACAGTACCGGTGGGCATTGCAAAGGCTTTGGCGTTTCTGAACGGATCCTGGAAGGCGGTGGGTATCGCTCAGGGAGTTTCGGAGGGCTTTCTTCTGGAAATCATGGTTCTGATGGGTGTCACACTGGGGCTTGTAGTACTGATGGGCATGGTTCTGTAGGTTCTGGTTCTGATGGGTCCAGTCTTGTGGGGACTGATTCTGGAATTCGGTCTTGCCGGGCTGTCCCGGTCATCATGAATTATCAGTCAGACTGTTTTGTTGGGAATTTCAGTTTTGAAAAGCGTCTGGAATCCGCTTTTAAGGGCGGGGGTACTGTAATGATCGCTGCTGCAGCAGGTATTGCTGGAAGCAGTAGTGCTGCAGCTCAGGCAGTTCTGATCTATTTCCATGCAAGCTGCATAGCTTTGTCTGCCTTTCCCTGCTGTCAGCTTGTGACTGATTATCATTCACCTGTGTGGGAATCTGCATGTCTGCTCCCATTGGATGACCTCAGTATAAAGATCTGCTTCCTGCAGGGTTTCCTTGGGTTTTCATAGCTTCAGTTTAAGCTTGTCTTGCTGTCGCTTCAGCCCCCAATCGTGTTTCTTGTTCTAAAAGATACTTTGCTGGTTTTGCATCATATATTGGTTCATTGCCCATATATATGCATACCAGCACGTTTATTATTTTCCTTGTATTCGTGTTACGTTGATACATCAGTGTCGCTGATGTATACGTACACAAACTGTTTATATCCTGTGTGCAGTTAGTCAGCTTTCCAGCACGTTTTGGTAGTTTGCGCGTATTGTGAGCACCCGTGCTGAGCTAGTATCCTGCTCCTGGTCCTGTTCGTGGATTGCGTTCATCTCTGCGAGGAGATAACGAATCCTTCTGAATCCTGTCCTGTTACCGTTTGTGGATTGCGTTCATCTCTGCGAAGAGATAGCGAATCCTTCTAAGTCCTGTTCCCTGTATTACTCCAGTCCTAGTCAGCGTTCCTGCTTATGTCATATATCGGTTCATTGCCGATATATACATATGTTAGTCAGACGTTACAAATAGTTTCATTGATAGCTGTAATTGTGATATGCGAGGAAAACATACTTATTGTATATTTGTCTGTGTTGCGTTCATCTATCTTGATCCTGCTATTTCCTGACTATCCTGTCCTGTCTTTGTGGGGCGCGCCATCGCTGCAGTCGCGTTGGATGCCTCATTCCAGTCTGTCTGGTTTTGGACGCTTGCTGTCGCTAAGTGGCCGCTGGCTGGCGGGCGTTCATTCTGTCTACCTGTCCTGATCTCCTCAGTTCTGGTTTGTGCGCTCGGCGCTACTTTGCGCTGAGACGTTGTGACGAAAGCATTGTTTGTGGCTGTCGGATCTGCACCGGCTCTGTGCGCCACAATCTCCTATTGGAGTCGGTCCTCCCCTCCACTGTACTAGGGATAGCCTGTTTCCTTGTGCTAGTGTGTGTGCCTCCTCTACGCCAGCTCATGCGTTGCATGCTGACTGTGGAGAATACACCACCAAGCCTTACAAAAACAAAACAAAAAAGAAACTTGCACTACACTCACTCAACTAACACTACAATCTCTCACAAATACACCTAGCTTACTACTACTAATGTATAGCTCACACTCTAACTCTCTCTCATAGAGTCTTTAAAAAGACTTTTGGTTTATATACAGTCTTGAAAAAGACTTTTGTTTTATGTTAAAACAACTAGTATGGGTCTGTCTCTCCTCTCTCTCCAACACCAGACTGAAGCCCACAAGCTTCATGACTGCACAGCTCTCTTATATACAAAATTGGTGGGATAGCTGCTGATAGGTAGTTAGGGAGCTGGTTGCTAACGTACATAGTTACATAGTTATTACATAGTTATTTTGGTTGAAAAAAAGACATACGTCCATCGAGTTCAACCAGTACAAAGTACAACTCCAGCCTGCTCCCTCACATATCCCCGTTGATCCAGAGGAAGGCGAAAAAACCCTTACAAGGCATGGTCCAATTGTCCCCAAAAGGGAAAAATTCCTTCCCGACTCCAGATGGCAATCAGATAAAATCCCTGGATCAACATCATTAGGCCTTACCTAGTAATTGTAGCCATGGATGTCATTCAACCCAAGGAAAGCATCTAAGCCCCCTTTAAATGCAGGTATAGAGTTTGCCATAACGACTTCCTGTGGCAATGCATTCCACATCTTAATCACTCTTACTGTAAAGAACCCTTTACTAAATAAGTGGCTAAAACGTTTTTCCTCCATGCGCAGATCATGTCCTCTAGTCCTTTGAGAAGGCCTAGGGACAAAAAGCTCATCCGCCAAGCTATTATATTGCCCTCTGATGTATTTATACATGTTAATTAGATCTCCTCTAAGGAGTCTTTTCTCTAGACTAAATAAACCCAGTTTATCTAACCTTTCTTGGTAAGTGAGACCTTCCATCCCACGTATCAATTTTGTTGCTCGTCTCTGCACCTGCTCTAAAACTGCAATATCTTTTTTGTAATGTGGTGCCCAGAACTGAATTCCATATTCCAGATGTGGCCTTACTAGAGAGTTAAACAGGGGCAATATTATGCTCGCATCTCGAGTTTTTATTTCCCTTTTAATGCATCCCAAAATTTTGTTAGCTTTAGCTGCAGCGGCTTGGCATTGAGTACGATTATTTAACTTGTTGTCGATGAGTACTCCTAAGTCCTTCTCCAAGTTTGATGTCCCCAACTGTCTCCCATTTATTTTGTATGGTGCTAGACCATTGGTACGACCAAAATGCATGACTTTACATTTTTCAACATTGAATTTCATCTGCCATTTATGTGCCCATATAGCCATCCTATCCAGATCCTGTTGCAATATGACACTATCTTCCTGAGAGTTGATGATTCTGCACAATTTTGTATCATCTGCAAAAATAGCAACATTGCTCACTACTGCATCCACTAGGTCATTAATAAATAAATTGAAGAGCACTGGACCCAGTACAGACCCCTGTGGGACCCCACTGCTAACAGTCTCCCATTTTGAGTATGATCCATTGACCACAACTCTTTGTTTTCTGTCCATTAGCCAGTTCCCTATCCAAGCACACAGACTCTTCCCCAGTCCTTGCATCCTCAACTTTTGCACCAGACTTTTGTGGGGAACAGTGTCGAAGGCCTTAGCAAAGTCCAAGTATATCACATCTACAGCATTCCCAATATCCATATTAGCATTCACTACCTCATAAAAGCTGAGCATGTTAGTCAAACAGGACCTGTCTTTAGTAAACCCATGTTGATGCTGAGAAATAAGATTATTTTCTACTATGAAGTCATGTATAGTATCTCTTAGTAACCCCTCAAATAGTTTGCATACAACTGATGTTAAGCTTACAGGTCTATAATTTCCTGGATCTGATTTTTTGCCCTTCTTAAATAATGGGAAAACGTGGGCTGTACGCCAATCCACTGGGACTCTGCCAGTTGAAAGAGAGTCACAAAAGATAAGATAAAGGGGTTTATCTATAACTGAACTTAATTCCCTTAGGACCCGAGGATGCATGCCATCCGGGCCAGGTGCCTTGTCTATTTTTAATTTATTTAGTCTTGCCTTCACTTCTTCCTGCGTTAAGTATTTAATATTACAGTTTGAAGATTGAGACTCTTCTGCCTCTGTAATTTGCAACAGTGCTGTTTCCTTTGTGAAGACAGAAGCAAAGAAAGCATTTAATAACTCTGCCTTACCTTGGTCATCCACCATTGAGTTCCCACCCTCATCCTTTAGGAGTCCTATACAGTCAACCTTTCTTTTTTTAGAGTTGATGTACTTGTAAAACTTTTTTGGGTTAGATTTGATATCCCTAGCGATTTGATTTTCAGCTTCGATCTTTGCCAGCCTAATTTCTTATAATTGCTGAGTGCAGCCTCGGTCCCCTCCTGTTTTAGGACCTTATAGGCATTCTTTTTCCTCTTCATTTTATCTCTAACCTTTCTATTCATCCATAGAGGCCTTTTTTTTTATTCCTAGACATTTTGCTTCCATATGGGATATACATACTACAATATTGATTGAGAATAGGTTTAAAAGCTTGCCATTTCCCTTCAGTGTCCTCCCCTTGTAGTACATTATCCCAGTTCACCAAACTTAGTGCCTGCCTAATTTGATTGAACTTTGCTTTTCTAAAATTCATAGTTTTAGTGGTCCCGCTGCCCCGTGGCCTATCAGTCACCAGATCAAACGTTATCATGTTGTGATCACTATTTCCCAAATGTTCTTGAACCTGCACATTTGATACATTATCTGGTCTATTAGAAATGATCAGATCCAGTAACGCATTTCCCCTAGTTGGTTCCGTTACCATTTGAGTCAAGTAATTGTCCTGTAGTGCTGCCAGAAATCTACTGCTTTTACCAGAATGGGTAGCCTCAATACCCCAGTCAATGTCTGGAAAGTTGAAGTCGCCCATAACTATGACCTAATTTTTACTTGCAGCTTTTTCAATTTGCTGTAGTAATTGCAGTTCTGCAGCTTCATTAATATGAGGTGGTCTGTAGCATACCCCAATAAGCAATTGGCAACTTTTATTTCCACCATGAATATTTACCCAAACGGACTCCACATCTTCACAATCTTCCTCCATCTCATTGTTGAGGACAGCTGTAAAAGAATTCTTAACAAAGAGACAAACCCCTCCACCTTTTTTCCCTGTTCTATCCCTCCTAAACACATTGTATCCTTTTAAATTGGCTATCCAGTCATGGCTTTCATCCATCCATGTCTTGGTTATTCCCACAATGTCATAGCCTTTGTCATTCAGAATGAACGCTAGTTCGTCTATTTTATTTGCAAGGCTCCGAGCATTGGTTACCATGCACTTTATATTTTTACCACCACATTTACCAATTTTGTTTACATGAAATGGGCTACTTGAAGTTTTACCAACCTCCTTAATCTTTACACTGTCCCCACCCCCCTCTCCACCCCCCATAATGTTAGGCTCCCACTGTCTTTTTACCTTATCTTGTCTACATATTGAGACTTTATCCTCCCGCCTCCCCCCAGATCCTAGTTTAAAATCTCCTCCAACCGTTTAGCCATCTTCTCCCCCAATGCAGCTGCACCCTCCCCATTAAGGTGGATTGGTTGGTTATTCTTAAGACTCTAATTAGTGCAGAAATTCCGTTTTTCATGCAGAAATACTGTTTGTTAGCACTTAGAAGCTTCTATCTCGGGTCTTCCTTCTGATTGGCTGAGAAAAATTTGCATGCCAACGGAATTCCGCGTTGCTATGCGGAAATTCCGTCATAGCGATATAGCAATTCTGTTCCGATGCAACGTAATGGAATCACCAATTTCCGACCGGAATCGCGGAAAACGGAATTCCGCAGAATGCAGTGAGCACCCCTAGCTAAATCCATATGATAAGTAATCATTCTACCACAGGGCCGCCGCTAACTACAAGCAAAACAAGCGGTGACTTAACCTCAGATTTCACTATGACAGTATCCTGTCACAGAACAGCAAGCAGGGTGGGACTGGTTAATAGCAGCAGCACTAGCTTCACACTAGCCAATGCTGGAGCTGCTGTGGCCATCCAATCATAGAGGAGGGAGGGGCAATATTTTAAAGTGCCGCTCAGCTGTCATGCAGTGGCCTTGCCAGTATTGCTACCTCTGAAGAGCGCCCCCAGGCTGCCCAGCCGACCCTCCTTGCAACCAAAAGGGGACCCAGCCATGCTGCAGACAAGGAAGAGATCAGGCAGGAGAGAGATCAACAGTTGTGCTGTAGATCTGTGCTTTCCGACCTCTGAGTTTACATTGCCGGGTAATACGTCTGCTAGTGATTTGTATAATCAAGAATTCCACTGGTGACCGAATGACTAATCCCAAAGAAATAAATAACACATTCCAATCCTTTTATAGTGATTTTTACTTGAAACCCACATACTGTTGTGTTCAAAATTATTCAACCCCCACTGAAATTGAGTGTTTTGGCCAGTTTGACATTGATTTTGATCATTCCAGTCATCTTGTTTACAATTAAATCAAAGAGGCACTTGTAAGTCAGACAAATATAACATAACATTTATAATGAAATAACCACAAATGTCTTTTCTGCGCTCACATCATTATCAGTTTTATTCAACCCCCAAGTGACATTCATTCTTCGTACACTACTTAGAACAACATCCTTTTCCATTTATAACAGCTTTTAAACATGATGCATAGCTTGACACAAGTGTCTTGCAGCGATCTACGGGTATCTTAGCCCATTCTTCAATGGCAAAAGCCTCCAGTTCAGTCACATTCTTAGGCTTGCGTGCTGCAACTGCTTTCTTTAAGTCCCACCAGAGGTTCTCAATCAGATTTAAGTCTGGTGACTGCGATGGCCACTCCAAAATGTTCCAACTTTTAATCTGCAACCATGCTCTAGTGGACTTAGAGGTATGCTTGGGATCATTGTCCTGTTGAAAGGTCCAACGTCTCCCAAGCCTCGGGTTTGTGATGGACTGCATCACATTTTCTTCCACTATCTCTTGGTACTGAAGAGAATTCATGATACCTTGCACATGCTGAAGCTTCCCTGTACCTGCAGAAGCAAAACAGCCCCAAAGTATGATTGACCCCCCGCCATGCTTCACAGTAGGCATGGTGGTTTTTTCTTCCTAGGCCTTATTCTTCCTCCTCCAAACATAGCGTTGATCCATGGGACTATACAGTTCTGATTTTGTTTCATCAGTCCACAGAACACTATCCCAAAACTTTTGTGGTAGTGTTCTGTGGACTGATGAAAGAAAATTAGAACTGTTTGGGCCCATGGATCAACGCTATGTTTGGAGGAGGAAGAAACAAGGCCTATGAAGAAAAGAACACCTTGCCTACTGTGAAGCATGGCGGGGGGTCAATCATGCTTTAGGGCTGTTTTGCTTCTGCAGGTACAGGGAAGCTTCAGCATGTGCAAGGTACCATGAATTTTCTTCAGTACCAGGAGATAGTGGAAGAAAAGGTGATGCAGTCCGTCACAAACCTGAGGCTTGGGAAACGTTGGACCTTTCAACAGGACAATGATCCTAAGCATACCTCCAAGTCCACTAGAGCAGTGTTTCTCAACATTTTATTGGTATGTACCCCTTTTAAAAACCTGTACTCACCAAGTACCCCCTAGCATAGTAAGCATTATCACAAGTACCCCTTTATTTAATTGTAGTACATGATAATTGGTTCTAAACTATTTCCAAGCATTTACTATTGCTTTTAATTGGCTAAAACACTAATTCGGTGTTGTTTAAATAAGATTCATCATTTTCTGTAACTCTAAATTTGTTATTCTTGGTTAAGTATATCAAGCCCGAGTACCCCCTGGAACCATCAGAAGTACCCCCTGGGGTACACGTACCACACGTTGAGAACCTAGGCACTAGAGCATGGTTGCAGATTAACCTCCTCGGCGTTCTATTGAGATCGCCAGGGAGGCTGCGGGAGGGTTTTTTTTTAATTAAAAAAAAAACTATTTCATGCAGCCAACTGAAAGTTGGCTGCATGAAAGCCCACTAGAGGGCGCTCCGGAGGCGATCTTCCGATCGCCTCCGGCGCCCATAATAAACAAGGAAGGCCGCAATGAGCGGCCTTCCTTGTTTTGCTTAGATCGTCGCCATGGCGACGAGCGGAGTGACGTCATGGACGTCAGCCGACGTCCTGACGTCAGCCGCCTCCGATCCAGCCCTTAGCGCTGGCCGGAACTTTTTGTTCCGGCTGCGCAGGGCTCAGGCGGCTAGGGGGGCCCTCTTTCGCCGCTGCTCGCGGCGAATCGCCGCAGAGCGGCGGCGATCAGGCAGCACACGCGGCTGGCAAAGTGCCGGCTGCGTGTGCTGCACTTTATTTGATAAAAATCGGCCCAGCAGGGCCTGAGCGGCAGCCTCCGGCGGTGATGGACGAGCTGAGCTCGTCCATACCGCTCAGGAGGTTAAAGGCTGGAACATTTTGGAGTGGCCATCGCAGTCACCAGACTTAAATCCGATTGAGAACCTCTGGTGGGACTTAAAGAAAGCAGTTGCAGCACGCAAGCCTAAGAATGTGACTGAACTGGAGGCTTTTGCCCATGAAGAATGGGCTAAGATACCCGTAGATCGCTGCAAGACACTTGTGTCAAGCTATGCTTCACGTTTAAAAGCTGTTATAACTGGAAAAGGATGTTGTACTGAGTACTAGGAATAAATGTCACTTGGGGGTTGAATAAAACTGATAATGATGTGAGCACAGAAAAGACATTTGTGGTTATTTCATTATAAATGTTATGTTATATTTGTCTGACTTACAAGTGTCTCTTTGATTTCATTGTAAACAAGATGACTGAAATGATTAACCACTTCCCAACTGGGGGGTTTTACCCCCTGACCACCAGAGCAATTTTCACCTTTCAGCGCTCCTTCCATTCATTCGTCTATAATTTTATCATTACTTATCGCAATGAAATGAACTACATCTTGTTTTTTTCGCCACCAATTAGGCTTTCTTTAGGTGGGACATTATGCCAAGAATAATTTTATTCTAAATGTGTTTTAATGGGAAAATAGGAAAAAATGTTGGAAAAAATTTATTATTTTTCAGTTTTCGGCCTTTATAGTTTTTAAATAATGCATGCTACTGTAATTAAAACCCATTAAATGTATATGCCTATTTATCCCGGTTATAAAAACCGTTTAAATTATGTCCCTATCACAATGTTTGCCGCCAATATTTTAATTGGAAATAAAGGTGCATTTTTTTCAGTTTTGCGTCCATCCCTAAAGCCCATAGTTTATAAAGTAACAGTGTTATACCCTCTTGACATAAATATTTAAAAAGTTCAGTCCCTAAGGTAACTATTTATGTATTTTTTTTTAAACTGTAAATTTTTTATTTTTTTTTTAATTACCAAAAAAAAATTGGGGAGTGTGGGAGGTAAGGAGTTAATTTTTTGTGTAAACCTAGTTTATTTGTGTGTAAAAAATGCTTAGGGTGTAGTTTTACTATTTGGCCACAAGATGGCAACAGTAACTTTTTGTTTCATGCGACCTACAAGCGTCCTTCCGGACGTTTGCAGGAAGTAGAAAGAGGCTGGGAGTTTGTTATTGCTCACAATGATCGCGCTGCTCAGCCGAGCGGCAGCGGATCATTGCGGGGCTTAGATCAACGAACGGGAATGGATTTTCCCGTTCGTTGATCTCTGGGCGAGCGGGCGGCGGCGTGTTTACTAGCGGCGGGCGGCGTGTTTATGAGCGGGAGCGCGGGCAGCGGCGGGAGTGCGCAAAGTACGGATTTCTCCGTCCCTGGGAGTTAAAGGATGGAAAAAGGGACGGAGAAATCCGTACGGGCGGGGGTAAAGTGGTTAAAATCAGTGTCAAACTGGCCAAAACACTCAATTTCAGTGGGGGTTGAATAATTTTGAACACAACTGTAGGTTTTACAAGATGTAGTAAACACACTACTTAACCACTTTCCAACCACAGGTTTTTTTCCCCCTTAACCGCTAGCCTACCGCATCATGCCAATGGGTGTGGCCGCCGTGGCATCCCCAGGACCGTCTAAAGCCGATCGGCATATGATCCTGGAGCAGTGTTTTGCGGGTGATCGCGAGTGCATCGCCCAGCATGCAGTGCGGCCCCCTCTGTCATCAGCCCGCTGGCCAATTAGCAGCGTCGGCGGGCTGTACATTTATGATATGCCCAATTAGAGTAGTATAATACATGTTGTTTAGTAAACATGTATTATACTGGCTGCCTCCTCCTCTGGTGGTCTCTTTTGCGTCGATCGACCACCAGAGAGAACAGGCAGCCCTGTAAGTAAAATACACACACACTTTGCACACATTTAGGCACATCTGAGCCCCTGATCACCCTCAAACACCCCCCCCCTCTCAGATCGCCCTCTGATCACCCCCTAGTGCATTGTTTACACCTAATCCCCCCCCCCCCCAATCACCCACTGTCACCACCTGTCACTCTCACCCATCAGATCAGGCCCTAATCTGTAGGACCCTGTGGGGTCCTGATCACCCCCTTTGCCCTTAGATCCCCCTCAGACCCCCCCCCGCTATTGTTTACCTCTGATCTCCCAGTGTAAAGCCCCATACACACGCTCAACAGCGGTCTTTTATGCTTTCACAACTCTTGTTGTGAAACAAGTTGAAACACCTAAAAAAGTATTTTGCTATTGTTCAGAGAGCTGCTAAGACTGATAAGAAGTCAATCCAACAGTTTATTAGCTTTTGAACAGTAGCAAAATACTTTTTTTAGGTGTTTCAACTTGTTTCACAACAAAAGTTGTGAAGGCATAAAAGACTGCTGTTGAGCGTGTGTATGGGGCTTTAGGCCTGTAAACAGCCTTCTTTTCATCCCCTGATCACCACCTGTCACTCTCACCTATCAGATCAGGCCCTAATCAGCCCTCTACGGGCTACTGATCACCCCCCACCCTCAGATCCCACTCAAATCCCCTCTGATCAAACCCCCCCCCCCCTCCCCGCTATTGTTTGCCTGTGATCTCCCCTCTGTCAGGCCTGTAAACAGCCTTCTTTTCAACCCCTGATCACCACCTGTCACTCTCTACCATTAGATCAGGCCCTAATCAGCCCCCTGTGGGCTCCTGATAATCCCCTGCCCTCAGATCCCCTCTGTTCAACCCCCCTGATATTGTTTACCTGTGATCTCCCCTCTGTCAGGCCTGTAAACAGCCTTATTTTCATCTGCTGATCACTATCTGTTTCCACCGGCCTCTCTTACCCATCAGATCAAGCCCTATTCAGCCCCCCTGCCCTCAGATCTCCTCTGATCACCCCCCGCTGTCACTGCTTTAGTATCACTAGTATTAACAGTTAGGCCAGTTAGTTAGCTAGGCCCCTTTGTTAGGTAGTTAGCATCAGTTAGTGCCCAGCCCCCCGCCGTTACTAATTAGTTGCTGATTAGCGTCATCAGTGTCACTAATCAGCATTGGTACTAATATAAATCTGACTGTGATCAGTACTGATCACTTACAGATATTATAAAGTACGTCAGGAAAACCTTAGTGTAGGCTCCACTAAAAATGCAGTGTTTGCCCGATCAGGCCTGATCGTTCGGCTGCACTTGCATTCAGCCCGCCCCACTACAGTGACAGAATTTGTTTTTTTTCTGATCACTGCAAAAACACAAAACAATAGCTGCAGCACTCTAAAGAACAGTTTTGATTTTTTATTATCAAAATTGAGCGATCGCAGCTTTTGACAAGCTCTCCTCTTTGCTAGGTAAGTGTGCTCTCTTTCCTGGTTAGTCTCAGAGGAATACCCCCTAAATTTAGCATCCCAAAATGGCAAGAAAGGGGTGTTCCCTGGAAAAGAGGCCTACATGATTCTGGCCCAGTCGGATGAAAGTGATTCGGACTTCTCATCTGATGAATCATCCGGTCAGAATACGAACCTGTAGACAGCAGTGGCTCTCTGACAAATAGCGACGATGATGAGGTTGGGTCCCTGCTAGCGCCAGGCATTCCTGACCCCAAGTCATTGGACTGCAGGTGGCGCAGGATCAACCTCAAGAACAGCAGAGTTACATAGTTACATAGTTATTTTGGTTGAAAAAAGACATACATCCATCGAGTTCAACCAGTACAAAGTACAACACCAGCCTGCTCCCTCACATATCCCTGTTGATCCAGAGGAAGGCGAAAAAACCCTTACAAGGCATGGTCCAATTAGCCCCAAAAGGGAAAAATTCCTTCCCGACTCCAGATGGCAATCAGATAAAATCCCTGGATCAACATCATTAGGCATTACCTAGTAATTGTAGCCATGGATGTCTTTCAACGCAAGGAAAGCATCTAAGCCCCCTTTAAATGCAGGTATAGAATTTGCCATAACGACTTCCTGTGGCAATGCATTCCACATCTTAATCACTCTTACTGTAAAGAACCCTTTCCTAAATAAATGGCTAAAACGTTTTTCCTCCATGCGCAGATCATGTCCTCTAGTCCTTTGAGAAGGCCTAGGGACAAAAAGCTCATCCGCCAAGCTATTATATTGCCCTCTGACGTATTTATACATGTTAATTAGATCCCCTCTAAGGCGTCTTTTCTCTAGACTAAATAAACACAGTTTATCTAACCTTTCTTGGTAAGTGAGACCTTCCATCCCACATATCAATTTTGTTGCTCGTCTCTGCACCTGCTCTAAAACTGCAATATCTTTTTTGTAATGTGGTGCCCAGAACTGAATTCCATATTCCAGATGTGGCCTTACTAGAGAGTTAAACAGGGGCAATATTATGCTAGCGTCTCGAGTTTTTAATTCCCTTTTAATGCATCCCAAAATTTTGTTAGCTTTAGCTGCAGCGGCTTGGCATTGAGTACGATTATTTAACTTGTTGTCGATGAGTACTCCTAAGTCCTTCTCCAAGTTTGAAGTCCCCAACTGTATCCCATTTATTTTGTATGGTGCTAGACCATTGGTACAACCAAAATGCATGACTTTACATTTTTCACATTGAATTTCATCTGCCATGTATGTGCCCATATAGCCATCCTATTGCAATATGACACTATCTTCCTGAGGGTTGATGATTCTGCACTATTTTGTATCATCTGCAAAAATAGCAACATTGCTCACTACTGCATCTACTAGGTCATTAATAAATAAATTGAAGAGCACTGGACCTAGTACAGACCCCTGTGGGACCCCACTGCTAACAGTCTCCTATTTTGAGTACGATCCATTGACCACAAATCTTTGTTTTCTGTCCATTAGCCAGTTCCCTATCCAAGCACACAGACTCTTCCCCAGTCCTTGCATCCTCCACTTTTGCACCAGACTTTTGTGGGAAACAGTGTCAAAGGCCTTTGCAAAGTCCAAGTATATCACATCTACAGCATTCCCAATATCCATATTAGCGTTCACTACCTCATAAAAGCTGAGCATGTTAGTCAAACAGGACCTGTCTTTAGTAAACCCATGTTGATGCTGTGAAATAAGATTATTTTCTACTATGGAGTCATGTATAGTATCTCTTAGTAACCCCTCAAATAGTTTGCATACAACTGATGTTAAGCTTACAGGTCTATAACTTCCTGGATTTGATTTTTTGCCCTTCTTAAATAATGGTAAAACGTGGGCTGTACGCCAATCCACGAGAACTCTGCCAGTTGAAAGAGAGTCACAAAAGATAAGATAAAGGGGTTTATCTATAACTGAACTTAATTCCCTTAGGACCTGAGGATGCATGCCATCCGGGCCAGGTGCCTTGTCTATTTTTAATTTATTTAGTCTTGCCTTCACTTCTTCCTGCGTTAAGTATTTAATATTACAGTTAGAATATTAAGACTCTTCTCTGCCTCTGTAATTTGCAACAGTGCTGTTTCCTTTGTGAAGACAGAAGCAAAGAAAGCATTTAATAACTCTGCCTTACCTTGGTCATCCACCATTGAGTCCCCCCCCCCCCCCCTCGTCCTTTAGGAGTCCTATACAGTCAACTTTTCTTTTTTTAGAGTTGATGTACTTGTAAAACTTTTTGGGGTTAGATTTTATATCCCAATCCTCTCTCCCCTGCTTTTCACGATTTACATGCTACCGTTGGGAAAACTAATCCAAAAACATGGCCTGACATACCACTGCTATGCAGACGACACCCAACTATATCTTTCCTTCAAGCCTGGTGTGACAGACCCAACTCTAACTATAAACGCCTGCTTACGTGAACTACAGCAATGGATGAATGACAACTGGCTGAAACTAAATGCAGACAAAACTGAAGTCCTTCTGATTGGAGGGCAGAGCATGATAACAAAACAACTTAACTTGCAGTCTTCACCACTGGGAATAGGAGGCACGGATCTACGCAGCTCTGATCATGTGCGTAGCCTGGGAGTTCTAATTGATGGGGATTTAAACTTCAGAACTCAAATCTCTGCTGTGGTGAAATCATCCTATTTTCACCTGAAGAACATTGCAAAAATCAAGCACCTCATACCCCCAGAAGATCTGCCAACCTTAGTCCACGCCTTCATCACATCCCGACTGGACTACTGCAATGCTCTCTACACTGGCCTTCCAAAAAAGGCCTTGTACCGCCTACAGCTGATACAGAATACTGCTGCCAGACTGCTAACCAACCAACCCCGTCACTGCCACATAACGCCAGTCCTGCATTCCCTTCACTGGCTACCTATAGAATGGAGGGTCCTATTCAAGATCGGCCTACTGACATTTAAATCCCTGAATAATCTAGGCCCTGGATACATGAAAGATATGTTACAGCTGCGTAGCAATCCCCGCATTCTCAGATCCACAGGTTCTAATAATCTAGTCATACCCAGAGTCCACTTAGAAACTTTTGGTCCCAGAGCCTTCTGTCATGCTGCCCCTACGTTTTGGAACTCCTTACCTCAACAGATCAGGACAGCCCCATCCCTGGACGTGTTTAAATCCAGACTGAAAACCCACCTGTTCAGTCTGGCATTTGCAGAAATATAACTTTTGTTGTGTGAATACTTCATCCTACTAATTACTGAATCTGAGAGAGCCTAAGCGCTTTGAGTCCTATGGGAGAAAAGCGCTATAGAAATGTTATTGTATTGTATTATTGTATATAATGTTAGGCTCCCACTGTCTTTTTACCTTATCTTGTCTACGTATTGAGACTTTATCCTCCCGCCTCCCCCCAGATCCTAGTTTAAAATCTCCTCCAACCGTTTAGCCATCTTCTCCCCCAATGCAGCTGCACCCTCCCCATTAAGGTGCAGCCCATCCCTGCTGTAGAACCTGTAGCCGACTGCAAAGTCTGCCCAGTTCTCCAGGAACCCAAACCCCTCCTTCCTACACCAATTTCTCAGCCACTTATTTAACTCCCTTGGCTCCCTCTGTCTCTCAGATGTAGCACGTGGCACTGGCAGTATTTCAGAGAACACCACCTTGGAGGTCCTTGCTTTAAGTTTATCTCCAAGTACCTGAAAATCATTTTTGAGGACCTTCCATCTCCCACTAACTTTGTCATTGGTGCCAATGTGTACCATGACAGCCAGGTCTTCCCCAGCCCCACCCAATAATCTGTCAATTATTTCCGCTACATGCCGAACCCGAGCACCCGGGAGGCAACAGACTGTACGGCATTCACGTGTTTCTTCGACAGATTACCCTATCTAGATCACAAGGTATACAGAAAAGCTGCGCTCAGCACACATATAACCAATTTAATACAGGCAATGTTACGGTTAAAAGGCCGTGCTATTCAACCTCAAACACCAGTATATATGGGCAATCAAAGGGCAATTTCAAATAAGACAAGTGTGATATCTAACACATATAATGAAAGTCCATAAACTTGTTTCATATGGAGCGCTCCTGCGTAATGTGTATAAGCATTAAAAAGTTAAATCTTCATAAAATCAGTAAGCGCTTCTTTATAGATAAACACTGCGATGAACTTTTATATAAATGGATGCATAGGACCATCAGGAGAATCCCCCATCAGGTGTGAACTCACCAGATCAGAAGACCATCAAGGCCAAGTCACGCATCTGGGGTATAGGCCACCCCACAGCCTCTCTGGCAAGCCTCTCTCCACTCGCACAGGTCTCCCAGATGGATAGCGCTGTCAGTATGACAAACAAAAGCTCCTCATCGCGTAAAAGTCCATAAACATACTTTATTGCACGTTTCCAAATAAAATCCAAAAAATGTCCATAGGACACAGCAAGGGTCACTTACAAATAAGCTCTATATGAGCCAGTGGGGAATGCGCAGGACACAGCCATATAATGTTGTTTGCAATGGCTTCCTAATGCTCTCAAACCCACTGTTCAGTAATGTAGACCCACCAGTACTAAAACTATGAAGTTTAAAAAGCAGCAGCAGCGTGTGAACTCTGCTTCTGCGCATGCGCTAGGCACTCGGTCGGCTCAACCAATGAGCACAATCCCTACAGCGCCTGCGCACCTGTCTACAATGGCTCACTTGGTGAGCACCGCCTGCACAGCGCTAGTGGCCGCTAAGCTGCGGCTAATTAAAGGCCAGCCCTGCGCCTATGCCTTGTGACAGCTCATCAAATGAGCAGTTATACTGCAGCGCAAGCAACCCCTATTGCGGCTAAAAAGTGAGCCAACATTATATAGATGCCCACTGCATACCCCATACATTGCAATTTCCGCAGCGTCCACCTTCAAAATGTTATAATAAAACTGTTTAAACAGTTAAAAGATACCATCATTATACAGTAACATCCCCATATTCCTACATAATTACATACACGTTTCAAAACAGTAATATGTCAATATAAAAAGGGTCATTTAGAATCTCATATCATAGAGTACCTACTTAGCTATTATTGATGCAACAATTTAGGTCAATGTCCACATTGTGGCCCCCAGGGACCAAGGTGTTAAGCTTATGTATCCACTGTGTTTCTTTCTGAGAAATAGTTCTCTCTTTGTTGCAACCTCTCCATCCTGGCACAAGCTTTTCTATTCCACACATTTTAAGCGATTTAATGTTACATCCATGTTTTTCCCCCACATGCTTGGACAGATTATGTTGTTTAAAACCTTTTCCTGAATTATAAATATGTTCACCCCATCTCTTATAGATAGCTCTCGTGGTGCGGCCCACATACTGGAGGCCGCAATGACACCAGACCAGGTACACAGCACACACAGTACGACAGGTAATCAGTGTTCTCCCCAGAAATTTTTTCCAGCCGGGTGGCATGAAAAAGTAGCCGGGTGGGGCACAACCGGGGGAATGCAGGGAGTACATTTGAAATTGGCGCCGGTAGACTTGGGTGCAGGATACAGCGGTATATGGCTGATCCTGCTTCTTGCACAAGTCCGGGCCGTTTTAATTACTATTCCCCCTCCAGGCCGACATGGATAGTGGGGGAATGAAATAATTTGGCTTCCAGCAATAGCTGGAAGCCCAATTATTGTGTTTTTTAAGCAACTTTGGCTCCGTCTTCTGACGGAGCCGACGTTACTCACTGAGCACCGCTATAGACTGATTGCCATTATAGTCTATGGCGGCGCTGGCTGCGCCCAAATCTAGCAGCGCTGAAAAGCACTGCTCCGAATGCAGGGCTGACGCAACTCTGCTCACAGCATAGGAGGAGGAAACAAGCTGATGTTAGCCGGGTGCTCACCAAAATTAGATGGGTGGAGAATGTGGCCAAAAGAGCCCGGGGAGAACACTGAGCCTCCATATGGCTCTCATTTTAGGCGTGCTTTAAGAAATACACAATCTGTCTTAAAGGGACTCAGCTGAAAATAGTAAAAAGATTTTGGGGAGGAAGCCCCAGGTATGTATAAAGCCCCATCTACACAATATGATTCTTTGTACAATTCGATTACGATTCTATTTATGATCCAATTAAATCCGACATGTCCGATCGGGATTCGATTTGCCATTGTTTTGCAATGGCAAAGCGAATTGAATCCTGATTGGACATGTCGGATTTAATCGGATCGTAAATAGAATCGTAATCGAATCGCACAAAGAATCTTATAGTGTAGATTGGGCTTAAATCTTTTTACTATTTTCAGCTCTGGTACACTTTAAAGTGAACAGTGCTTTTTGTTATTTGCAGCTACAGAAATCCGTCTGACAGTGCAGGTGAAACAGATATCATATAGTTAACACATGTCCAGAGCTATACAGCTATATGTATTGGGCATCGTTAATGGTACCGGTAAACACAATTATTCAGTCAATGGTTTTGGGGTTGATTCCTCTACCAATCATCTGATTGATAAAGTTTTCCTTGTTTGTGGATCCCATCGATTGTTTCCGGCTGAATGCATTTATTCGATCAGGAATCGTGTCGCATGTCCATGTTCTACAGATTACTCTGAGAAGCTACAAATTCACACAGATAAGAACTGTGTTTTTTGTGTGTGTGAAAATGCTAAGTGCAGCATGGTCTGAAAGGACATGCTGGCCCTTGTGATTTCACAGGTTTATTATTGTATCCTTAGGGTTAAAAAGGGTGGGGGAGGGGGAGAATAAACGTCAGGACAGGTTTTTTTTTGTGGGCAAACTGTCTGAGGTCACAGCTGAGCTGCCAGCTACATGCGTTTTGTCTGTATCTGTTCTGATCAGGTTTGTTCTCTTCAGTGCTGCGGTCAGTGATCTCCGTTCTCCAGGCAGCCAAAACATCCCCTCTCTATGCAACTAGTCCGCAGCTGCCCCGTACGTCTTGTGACAGCCGGGGGAGGAGGTGAGTGATTGCCTGAACTTCCCACTCCTCTCTAGTCTTCTAAACACAAGTGCCGCATATTTCACAGAGACAAGCAAGTAATTACGGAATACACATTCAGAGCGGAGGGAGGGAGAGAGACAACTGACCTAATGACGCAGCTGTGATTTATAAAGCCAAACGGCCGTAGTCCGCCCTGCCTTTATAGCTACACAGACGCCAGAGTCCCTTCTCTGTGACTGACTGCTTGCTTGTATCGTTCCGGGAAGAGCACGTTGCAGTCAGATGGTCCCGCCTACCGCCGAGCTGAGTCAATACCTGTACGAGCCTGCTGAAAAGCAGGAGATCTCGTACACAGAGGAGAGAGCCAAGCGTGTGACGCAGCCGGGCGGGGGGCTTACCTCACCCGGGCGGCGCGCCCACCTAATTGATCCTGGGGAGAACACTGGTAATGAACCCCTTAATTTTGAAGGATCTTCCAGATACCAGCGACCTAACCTCCTTAGTTCTTACTGTTAGCCCCTCCTCACAAGCCCTGCATGTTCTGCAGGGGTAAAAACCATCTTGCTGCCAGGGGTTAGATAGATGTTTAGGTGGATTCACACAACTAGGGGCAAGGTGGTCCTTTAGATTATGGGCCCTACGATATAAGAATTTAGGCTTTTCTGGTATTGCCTTCTTCAAAACAGGATCAGCTTTAAGTAATTCCCAATGTTTTCTGATAATGCCCTCCACTTTTCTATGTTGCCTATTATATCCCGTCAGGAAACCAAAATCAAAATTATTATTGGGTCCTTGAGGTTTAGAAATAAAGGTGGTGGGCCTCTCCAATATAGCTACATCCCTTCTAGTTTTCTCAACCTCAGCTGCGAAGTACCCTTTTTCCCAGAATCTATTAGCCAGCATAGTAGATTGTTTATTATAATCATCAATTGTAGAGCAGTTCCTTCTCAAGCGGAGAAACTGCCCTTTAGGGATAGCCCTCATCCATTGAGGATGGTGGCAGCTTACTTTGGGTATGTAGGCATTCCTATCGGTGGCCTTGAAATGGGTCCTAGACCATAATTCAGTACCATGTTTATAGATTTCCAGGTCCAGAAAAATAACTGATTGAAAGCTGTGCACGGCATTTAATTCAATGTTCAGGTCATTGGTGTTAAGCATCTCAATATATGACTCAAATTCTGACTCTGTCCCCTCCCACAGTATAAGCAAGTCATCAATAAATCTAGACCATTTTTTTACCTTTGCTGACTCAGGTTTAAGTAACATAGCCTCCTCCCATACTGCCATAAAAATATTCGCAAAGCTGGGGGCATACCCAGCCCCCATCGCACAGCCCCTCTTCTGTACATAATAGCTCCCTTCATGCCAGAAGTAATTATGTTTCAAGGCGTATTCTAAAAGCTGCACAATAAAGTCACATTGCTCTGGTTTCATTTCAGTTTTCTCAAGATATTGTCTCACTGCCCATATCCCAGGCTCATGGGGGATACAGGTGTATAAAGAAGACACGTCAGCAGTACCCAATAGAGTTCCATCAGTGACATCAACATGTTCAAGGATCCGCAAAGTGTGTTTAGTATCACGTAATAAATGAGGGATATGCTTTACAGCTAGTTGAAGCATGTCATCCAAATACTCACCTAGCCGGTGAGTAATGGACCCCATGCCACTGATAATTGGGCGCCCAGGGGGATGGGTAGCATCTTTGTGCAATTTAGGGGTTTGATAGATAACCGGTATTTTAGGGGCCGATGGTATAAGGTAATCATATTCTTTATCATTCAGAAATCCTCTATCTAGTCCCTGCTTGAGAATATCTCTAAGTTCTCCCAAAAATATCCTAGTTGGATCACCTCTAAGCTTTAAAGTGGACCCAAATTAAAAATACAAGATTTCAGAAATAAAATCTATTTTCTAAATTATAATAATAAATAGCAGCCTTTTTTCAGCTGCATGATGACAAATATAAAATATTTTACATTTATTAGAGGAACCCCTCCCTTCATTTCAAATTGCCGGGATTTTTCCGGCAAACTGGTGGAGTAGATGGTGTCCGGCAATGGAGGAATTGCTAATGGCTGCCCCCAGTATAACCCTAGCTATGAAAAGAGAAGGGTGAAAAGCATGCACTGAAATGCTCATAGGTTTGAAGGAGTGTTTGTTTAGCTTTGTATGTGTCAGAGTGGTGCAACTAAATATTTTTAATTAAAAAAATGTTTGGTTTGGGTCCGCTTTAAGTACATGTTGCTATCTCCCACAAGCCTATTCAATTCAGTAGTATACTGTTCTCGGCTCATAATTGCTACACCCCCCCCCCCCCCCCCCCTTATCTGCTGGACGGACAACAAGCTGTTTAACATCCAGCACATCTCTTACAAGATCATTAATTTGCCTGTCACACCGTGGAATTTTGATCTTATTTACTCTTTGCAGTCTACATGCTCCCACTGGGCAAAATAATCCAGAACTATGGTTTAGGATACCATTGTTATGCAGACGACACTCAACTGTATCTGTCCTTCAAGCCTGGAACCCAAGACCCATCAGCATCCATAAATGCGTGTCTAGTGGATTTACAAAATTGGATGAACACCAGCTGGCTGAGGCTGAACTCTGACAAAACAGAGGTGTTGGTGGTAGGTGGTCCACACATGATGGATAAAGTTCAAAACGCTCACCACCTCAAACTAGCAATTGGGGGAGATACTGTACAGTATAAAGACTCTGTGCGAAACCTTGGGGTGATCCTGGATGGAAATCTAAAACTCAGACAGCAGGTATCAGCTGTCGTCAAGTCTTCCTTCTTCCATCTAAGAAATATAGCGAAAATCAAACACCTTATCCCAGCTGAAGACCTACCTGCCCTGGTTCACGCATTTGTATCCTCCCGCCTAGACTACTGCAACGCCCTGTTAATCGGATCTACAGATAAGGTTCTGCGCCCCTTACAGCTAGTACAGAATGCTGCAGCCAGACTCCTAGCCAATGCCCCCCGCAGCTCACACATCACCCCAGTACTGCAAACTCTTCACTGGTTGCCAGTAAAATGGAGAATCAATTTTAAGATCTGCCTGCTGACATTCAAGGCTCTACACCACATGGGACCCAAATACATAGCGGATCTATTGGAACTTTATGCCCCTCCACGCACCCTCCGCTCTGCCAACAAGATGAAGCTGGTTATTCCCAGGATACACTTAACATTTGGTGCTCGGGCCTTTTCCTATGCAGCCCCTACTCTATGGAACTCACTTCCACAATCTGTACGAGAGGCTCCTTCTCTGGACAGCTTTAAAAAAAGGCTAAAAACTCACCTCTTTTCCCTAGCCTTTGAGACTGCATAATGCAGGGTCACAGCGCTTTGAGTCCCCAGGGAGAAAAGCGCTATATAAATATTATTGTTATTGTTATTGTTATTTAAATCACTTAAGACCATATTTTTAAAGGTCTCAATGGTACTCGCTGTGTCATAGTCAGGGGGGTTGAAGACAGACCTGTTGCGTAAATTAGTGTGTCTATATTCCTGTGGCGGATTAAACCTGTTAGAAGGTCCTTCTTTCTTTAGGAAGTATTTTTTTATGTTAAGTTTTCTAGTAAATTTATGTACATCAATGTAGGTTTCAAATTTATTAAGATTCGTGGGAGGAGCATACTTCAAGCCACGATCTATTAAGGAGAGTTGAGGTTTCGTAAGAGCTACTCCACTGATATTAAATATACCCTGGCCTACCAGCTTTTTGTGCGCTTCCCGTCGCCCCCCTCTACAACCTCTTCTGCTCTTCTTTTCACGGTATTTCGGGTGTGTCCTCCACTCCCCCATCCTGCTCGTACCTGTACCTGGGCTTGGGGTAATCCCATGGAAAATGGTCATTCCCAGTGTTCCCAATGGGTTCATACCTGTTTTGAACCGGGACAGCATATTTACTAATTTCCTGGGGTCGAGGTGACTGTATATGCATACCGTATGGGGGGTGGTTGAAAGCACGTCTCGGGGCCCGGGGCCTATATTGACCAGTATGGGTGGGTTTAGGCGGTCTGGGCCTTGAGTAACGAGGCCCTGGTCTGGGTGAAGCCCTCCCTAGAGGGTTTTCATAATAATTAGGCATTCTATAAGGGGCACCTTCCCTATATCTATATGGTATATTGCCATTTGGTTGCATAGGGCCTGGATGTCCTTGAGGGATCCTCCTCCCCCCCCCCCACCCCCCCCCCGGGGAGTACCAGGTAAATTAGGTTTTAGTTTTTTAGGTATGGCACCTCCTCTATTTTCAATAATGACTGGATCCTGGTTGGGAGGGTGATTTTCTAAGGTTATAGCCTCTTTCTCTTTTTTCCTCATTTGCCATCTATAGGCGACATGATTTTTGTACAATTCACAATCATAAGCAAATTTCCTCTGTTTATCAGAAATTAAGAATTTTTCATGTTTTTTGAGGAAATCATGCAATCCTTTTGATTTTTCCTTTAACTCCTCTGTGTTCTTATATGGCTCTAATACCTTCCTTAGTTCGTCAATCTCAACACCAATACGATCCAATATTTTAGCTTTTCTTTTAGCCATAATTTCAATGGCCCCCAACCCACACTTATTCACATACTCTTCCCATTCCTGGTCATTTTCCATATTACTTTCACCATCATTGAGCTCCAATTCCCATCGTATAGTTTTAGGGATAATCCCTTTCTGATGATATCTTTTTAAGGTGGCTAAATCCCACCATGTGTTTAATTCTTTGTTCATAGTTTGCTGTAATTTCTTAAAATTTTGATCAAGTACTCCTCTGGTTTCGGTTTCCTGCCCAAAGATAGCATCAAGGTCAATATCCCTATGGGATCTGAACTCAAATACTTCCATTTAATATGTCCGTGCAGCAGCGTTTAATTAGAATAAGAACTAGATCACAAGGTATACAGAAAAGCTGCGCTCAGCACACATATAACCAACTTAATACAGGCAATGTTACGGTTAAAAGGCCGTGCTATTCAACCTCAAACACCAGTATATATGGGCAATCAAAGGGCAATTTCAAATAAGACAAGTGTGATATCTAACACATATAATCAAAGTCCATAAACTTGTTTCATATGGAGCGCTCCTGCGTAATGTGTATAAGCATTAAAAAGTCAAATCTTCATAAAATCAGTAAGCGCTTCTTTATAGATAAACACTGCGATGAACTTCTATATAAATGGATGCATAGGACCATCAGGAGAATCCCCCATCAGGTGTGAACTCACCAGATCAGAAGACCATCAAGGCCAAGTCACGCATCTGGGGTATAGGCCACCCCCAGCCTCTCTGGCAAGCCTCTCTCCACTCGCACAGGTCTCCCAGATGGATAGCGCTGTCAGTATGACAAACAAAAGCTCCTCATCGCGTAAAAGTCCATAAACATACTTTATTGCACGTTTCCAAATAAAATCCAAAAAATGTCCATAGGACACAGCAAGGGTCACTTACAAATAAGCTCTATATGAGCCAGTGGGGAATGCGCAGGGCACAGCCATAAAATGTTGTTTGCAATGGCTTCCTAATGCTCTCAAACCCACTGTTCAGTAATGTAGACCCACCAGTAGTAAAACTATGAAGTTTAAAAAGCAGCAGCAGCATGTGAACTCCAGCCGCGTCCGACCAGTAACACACGCGTCACGACACGCCGTAGCTCCGCCCAACGTTTCGTTGCTCTGTCAACTCATCAGGGGCACGGAGCTACGGCCAGCGGCGTCCTAAATAGTGAACAGATGGAACTTCTGCGCATGCGCTAGGCACTCGGTCGGCTCAACCAATGAGCACAATCCCTACAGCGCCTGCGCACCTGTCTACAATGGCTCACTTGGTGAGCACCGCCTGCACAGCGCTAGTGGCCGCTAAGCTGCGGCTAATTAAAGGCCAGCCCTGCGCCTATGCCTTGTGACAGCTCATCAAATGAGCAGTTATACTGCAGCGCAAGCAACCCCTATTGCGGCTAAAAAGTGAGCCAACATTATATAGATGCCCACTGCATACCCCATACATTGCAATTTCCGCAGCGTCCACCTTCAAAATGTTATAATAAAACGGTTTAAACAGTTAAAAGATACCATCATTACACAGTAACATCCCCATATTCCTACATAATTACATACACGTTTCAAAACAGTAATATGTCAATATAAAAAGGGTCAATCAGAATCTCATATCATAGAGTACCTACTTAGCTATTATTGATGCAACAATTTAGGTCAATGTCCACATTGTGGCCCCCAGGGACCAAGGTGTTAAGCTTATGTATCCACTGTGTTTCTTTCTGAGAAATAGTTCTCTCTTTGTTGCAACCTCTCCATCCTGGCACAAGCTTTTCTATTCCACACATTTTAAGCGATTTAATGTTACATCCATGTTTTTCCCCCACATGCTTGGACAGATTATGTTGTTTAAAACCTTTTCCTGAATTATAAATATGTTCACCCCATCTCTTATAGATAGCTCTCGTGGTGCGGCCCACATACTGGAGGCCGCAATCACACCAGACCAGGTACACAGCATACACAGTACGACAGGTAATGAACCCCTTAATTTTGAAGGATCTTCCAGATACCAGCGACCTAACCTCCTTAGTTCTTACTGTTAGCCCCTCCTCACAAGCCCTGCATGTTCTGCAGGGGTAAAAACCATCTTGCTGCCAGGGGTTAGATAGATGTTTAGGTGGATTCACACAACTAGGGGCAAGGTGGTCCTTTAGATTATGGGCCCTACGATATAAGAATTTAGGCTTTTCTGGTATTGCCTTCTTCAAAACAGGATCAGCTTTAAGTAATTCCCAATGTTTTCTGATAATGCCCTCCACTTTTCTATGTTGCCTATTATATCCCGTCAGGAAACCAAAATCAAAATTATTATTGGGTCCTTGGGGTTTAGAAATAAAGGTGGTGGGCCTCTCCAATATAGCTACATCCCTTCTAGTTTTCTCAACCTCAGCTGCGGAGTACCCTTTTTCCCGGAATCTATTAGCCAGCATAGTAGATTGTTCATTATAATCATCAATTGTAGAGCAGTTCCTTCTCAAGCGGAGAAACTGCCCTTTAGGGATAGCCCTCATCCATTGAGGATGGTGGCAGCTTACTTTGGGTATGTAGGCATTCCTATCGGTGGCCTTGAAATGGGTCCTAGACCATAATTCAGTACCATGTTTATAGATTTCCAGGTCCAGAAAAATAACTGATTGAAAGCTGTGCACGGCATTTAATTCAATGTTCAGGTCATTGGTGTTAAGCATCTCAATATATGACTCAAATTCTGACTCTGTCCCCTCCCACAGTATAAGCAAGTCATCAATAAATCTAGACCATTTTTTTACCTTTGCCGACTCAGGTTTAAGTAACATAGCCTCCTCCCATACTGCCATAAAAATATTCGCAAAGCTGGGGGCATACCCAGCCCCCATCGCACAGCCCCTCTTCTGTACATAATAGCTCCCTTCATGCCAGAAGTAATTATGTTTCAAGGCGTATTCTAAAAGCTGCACAATAAAGTCACATTGCTCTGGTTTCATTTCAGTTTTCTCAAGATATTGTCTCACTGCCCATATCCCAGGCTCATGGGGGATACAGGTGTATAAAGAAGACACGTCAGCAGTACCCAATAGAGTTCCATCAGTGACATCAACATGTTCAAGGATCTGCAAAGTGTGTTTAGTATCACGTAATAAATGAGGGATATGCTTTACAGCTAGTTGAAGCATGTCATCCAAATACTCACCTAGCCGGTGAGTAATGGACCCCATGCCACTGATAATTGGGCGCCCAGGGGGATGGGTAGCATCTTTGTGCAATTTAGGGGTTTGATAGATAACCGGTATTTTAGGGGCCGATGGTATAAGGTAATCATATTCTTTATCATTCAGAAATCCTCTATCTAGTCCCTGCTTGAGAACATCTCTAAGTTCTCCCAAAAATATCCTAGTTGGATCACCTCTAAGCTTTAAGTACGTGTTGCTATCTCCCACAAGCCTATTCAATTCAGTAGTATACTGTTCTCGGCTCATAATTGCTACACCCCCCCCCCCCTTATCTGCTGGACGGACAACAAGCTGTTTAACATCCAGCACATCTCTTACAAGATCATTAATTTGCCTGTCACACCGTGGAATTTTTATCTTATTTAAATCACTTAAGACCATATTTTTAAAGGTCTCAATGGTACTCGCTGTGTCATAGTCAGGGGGGTTGAAGACAGACCTGTTGCGTAAATTAGTGTGTCTATATTCCTGTGGCGGATTAAACCTGTTAGAAGGTCCTTCTTTCTTTAGGAAGTATTTTTTGATGTTAAGTTTTCTAGTAAATTTATGTACATCAATGTAGGTTTCAAATTTATTAAGATTCGTGGGAGGAGCATACTTCAAGCCACGATCTATTAAGGAGAGTTGAGGTTTCGTAAGAGCTACTCCACTGATATTAAATATACCCTGGCCTACCAGCTTTTTGTGCGCTTCCCGTCGCCCCCCTCTACATCCTCTTCTGCTCTTCTTTTCACGGTATTTCGGGGTGTGTCCTCCACTCCCCCATCCTGCTCGTACCTGTACCTGGGCTTGGGGTAATCCCATGGAAATGGTCATTCCCAGTGTTCCCAATGGGTTCATACCTGTTGTGAACCGGGACAGCATATTTACTAATTTCCTGGGGTCGAGGTGACTGTATATGCATACCGTATGGGGGGTGGTTGAAAGCACGTCTCGGGGCCCGGGGCCTATATTGACCAGTATGGGTGGGTTTAGGCGGTCTGGGCCTTGAGTAACGAGGCCCTGGTCTGGGTGAAGCCCTCCCTAGAGGGTTTTCATAATAATTAGGCATTCTATAAGGGGCACCTTCCCTATATCTATATGGTATATTTCCATTTGGTTGCATAGGGCCTGGATGTCCTTGAGGGATCCTCCTCCCCCCCCCCTGGGGAGTACCAGGTAAATTAGGTTTTAGTTTTTTAGGTATGGCACCTCCTCTATTTTCAATAATGACTGGATCCTTGTTGGGAGGGTGATTTTCTAAGGTTATAGCCTCTTTCTCTTTTTTCCTCATTTGCCATCTATAGGCGACATGATTTTTGTACAATTCACAATCATAAGCAAATTTCCTCTGTTTATCAGAAATTAAGAATTTTTCATGTTTTTTGAGGAAATCATGCAATCCTTTTGATTTTTCCTTTAACTCCTCTGTGTTCTTATATGGCTCTAATACCTTCCTTAGTTCGTCAATCTCAACACCAATACGATCCAATCTTTTAGCTTTTCTTTTAGCCATAATTTCAATGGCCCCCAACCCACACTTATTCACATACTCTTCCCATTCCTGGTCATTTTCCATATTACTTTCACCATCATTGAGCTCCAATTCCCATCGTATAGTTTTAGGGATAATCCCTTTCTGATGATATCTTTTTAAGGTGGCTAAATCCCACCATGTGTTTAATTCTTTGTTCATAGTTTGCTGTAATTTCTTAAAATTTTGATCAAGTACTCCTCTGGTTTCGGTTTCCTGCCCAAAGATAGCATCAAGGTCAATATCCCTATGGGATCTGAACTCAAATACTTCCATTTAATATGTCCGTGCAGCAGCGTTTAATTAGAATAAGAACTAGATCACAAGGTATACAGAAAAGCTGCGCTCAGCACACATATAACCAACTTAATACAGGCAATGTTACGGTTAAAAGGCCGTGCTATTCAACCTCAAACACCAGTATATATGGGCAATCAAAGGGCAATTTCAAATAAGACAAGTGTGATATCTAACACATATAATCAAAGTCCATAAACTTGTTTCATATGGAGCGCTCCTGCGTAATGTGTATAAGCATTAAAAAGTCAAATCTTCATAAAATCAGTAAGCGCTTCTTTATAGATAAACACTGCGATGAACTTCTATATAAATGGATGCATAGGACCATCAGGAGAATCCCCCATCAGGTGTGAACTCACCAGATCAGAAGACCATCAAGGCCAAGTCACGCATCTGGGGTATAGGCCACCCCCAGCCTCTCTGGCAAGCCTCTCTCCACTCGCACAGGTCTCCCAGATGGATAGCGCTGTCAGTATGACAAACAAAAGCTCCTCATCGCGTAAAAGTCCATAAACATACTTTATTGCACGTTTCCAAATAAAATCCAAAAAATGTCCATAGGACACAGCAAGGGTCACTTACAAATAAGCTCTATATGAGCCAGTGGGGAATGCGCAGGGCACAGCCATAAAATGTTGTTTGCAATGGCTTCCTAATGCTCTCAAACCCACTGTTCAGTAATGTAGACCCACCAGTAGTAAAACTATGAAGTTTAAAAAGCAGCAGCAGCATGTGAACTCCAGCCGCGTCCGACCAGTAACACACGCGTCACGACACGCCGTAGCTCCGCCCAACGTTTCGTTGCTCTGTCAACTCATCAGGGGCACGGAGCTACGGCCAGCGGCGTCCTAAATAGTGAACAGATGGAACTTCTGCGCATGCGCTAGGCACTCGGTCGGCTCAACCAATGAGCACAATCCCTACAGCGCCTGCGCACCTGTCTACAATGGCTCACTTGGTGAGCACCGCCTGCACAGCGCTAGTGGCCGCTAAGCTGCGGCTAATTAAAGGCCAGCCCTGCGCCTATGCCTTGTGACAGCTCATCAAATGAGCAGTTATACTGCAGCGCAAGCAACCCCTATTGCGGCTAAAAAGTGAGCCAACATTATATAGATGCCCACTGCATACCCCAAACATTGCAATTTCCGCAGCGTCCACCTTCAAAATGTTATAATAAAACGGTTTAAACAGTTAAAAGATACCATCATTACACAGTAACATCCCCATATTCCTACATAATTACATACACGTTTCAAAACAGTAATATGTCAATATAAAAAGGGTCAATCAGAATCTCATATCATAGAGTACCTACTTAGCTATTATTGATGCAACAATTTAGGTCAATGTCCACATTGTGGCCCCCAGGGACCAAGGTGTTAAGCTTATGTATCCACTGTGTTTCTTTCTGAGAAATAGTTCTCTCTTTGTTGCAACCTCTCCATCCTGGCACAAGCTTTTCTATTCCACACATTTTAAGCGATTTAATGTTACATCCATGTTTTTCCCCCACATGCTTGGACAGATTATGTTGTTTAAAACCTTTTCCTGAATTATAAATATGTTCACCCCATCTCTTATAGATAGCTCTCGTGGTGCGGCCCACATACTGGAGGCCGCAATCACACCAGACCAGGTACACAGCATACACAGTACGACAGGTAATGAACCCCTTAATTTTGAAGGATCTTCCAGATACCAGCGACCTAACCTCCTTAGTTCTTACTGTTAGCCCCTCCTCACAAGCCCTGCATGTTCTGCAGGGGTAAAAACCATCTTGCTGCCAGGGGTTAGATAGATGTTTAGGTGGATTCACACAACTAGGGGCAAGGTGGTCCTTTAGATTATGGGCCCTACGATATAAGAATTTAGGCTTTTCTGGTATTGCCTTCTTCAAAACAGGATCAGCTTTAAGTAATTCCCAATGTTTTCTGATAATGCCCTCCACTTTTCTATGTTGCCTATTATATCCCGTCAGGAAACCAAAATCAAAATTATTATTGGGTCCTTGGGGTTTAGAAATAAAGGTGGTGGGCCTCTCCAATATAGCTACATCCCTTCTAGTTTTCTCAACCTCAGCTGCGGAGTACCCTTTTTCCCGGAATCTATTAGCCAGCATAGTAGATTGTTCATTATAATCATCAATTGTAGAGCAGTTCCTTCTCAAGCGGAGAAACTGCCCTTTAGGGATAGCCCTCATCCATTGAGGATGGTGGCAGCTTACTTTGGGTATGTAGGCATTCCTATCGGTGGCCTTGAAATGGGTCCTAGACCATAATTCAGTACCATGTTTATAGATTTCCAGGTCCAGAAAAATAACTGATTGAAAGCTGTGCACGGCATTTAATTCAATGTTCAGGTCATTGGTGTTAAGCATCTCAATATATGACTCAAATTCTGACTCTGTCCCCTCCCACAGTATAAGCAAGTCATCAATAAATCTAGACCATTTTTTTACCTTTGCCGACTCAGGTTTAAGTAACATAGCCTCCTCCCATACTGCCATAAAAATATTCGCAAAGCTGGGGGCATACCCAGCCCCCATCGCACAGCCCCTCTTCTGTACATAATAGCTCCCTTCATGCCAGAAGTAATTATGTTTCAAGGCGTATTCTAAAAGCTGCACAATAAAGTCACATTGCTCTGGTTTCATTTCAGTTTTCTCAAGATATTGTCTCACTGCCCATATCCCAGGCTCATGGGGGATACAGGTGTATAAAGAAGACACGTCAGCAGTACCCAATAGAGTTCCATCAGTGACATCAACATGTTCAAGGATCTGCAAAGTGTGTTTAGTATCACGTAATAAATGAGGGATATGCTTTACAGCTAGTTGAAGCATGTCATCCAAATACTCACCTAGCCGGTGAGTAATGGACCCCATGCCACTGATAATTGGGCGCCCAGGGGGATGGGTAGCATCTTTGTGCAATTTAGGGGTTTGATAGATAACCGGTATTTTAGGGGCCGATGGTATAAGGTAATCATATTCTTTATCATTCAGAAATCCTCTATCTAGTCCCTGCTTGAGAACATCTCTAAGTTCTCCCAAAAATATCCTAGTTGGATCACCTCTAAGCTTTAAGTACGTGTTGCTATCTCCCACAAGCCTATTCAATTCAGTAGTATACTGTTCTCGGCTCATAATTGCTACACCCCCCCCCCCCTTATCTGCTGGACGGACAACAAGCTGTTTAACATCCAGCACATCTCTTACAAGATCATTAATTTGCCTGTCACACCGTGGAATTTTTATCTTATTTAAATCACTTAAGACCATATTTTTAAAGGTCTCAATGGTACTCGCTGTGTCATAGTCAGGGGGATTGAAGACAGACCTGTTGCGTAAATTAGTGTGTCTATATTCCTGTGGCGGATTAAACCTGTTAGAAGGTCCTTCTTTCTTTAGGAAGTATTTTTTGATGTTAAGTTTTCTAGTAAATTTATGTACATCAATGTAGGTTTCAAATTTATTAAGATTCGTGGGAGGAGCATACTTCAAGCCACGATCTATTAAGGAGAGTTGAGGTTTCGTAAGAGCTACTCCACTGATATTAAATATACCCTGGCCTACCAGCTTTTTGTGCGCTTCCCGTCGCCCCCCTCTACATCCTCTTCTGCTCTTCTTTTCACGGTATTTCGGGGTGTGTCCTCCACTCCCCCATCCTGCTCGTACCTGTACCTGGGCTTGGGGTAATCCCATGGAAATGGTCATTCCCAGTGTTCCCAATGGGTTCATACCTGTTGTGAACCGGGACAGCATATTTACTAATTTCCTGGGGTCGAGGTGACTGTATATGCATACCGTATGGGGGGTGGTTGAAAGCACGTCTCGGGGCCCGGGGCCTATATTGACCAGTATGGGTGGGTTTAGGCGGTCTGGGCCTTGAGTAACGAGGCCCTGGTCTGGGTGAAGCCCTCCCTAGAGGGTTTTCATAATAATTAGGCATTCTATAAGGGGCACCTTCCCTATATCTATATGGTATATTTCCATTTGGTTGCATAGGGCCTGGATGTCCTTGAGGGATCCTCCTCCCCCCCCCCCTGGGGAGTACCAGGTAAATTAGGTTTTAGTTTTTTAGGTATGGCACCTCCTCTATTTTCAATAATGACTGGATCCTTGTTGGGAGGGTGATTTTCTAAGGTTATAGCCTCTTTCTCTTTTTTCCTCATTTGCCATCTATAGGCGACATGATTTTTGTACAATTCACAATCATAAGCAAATTTCCTCTGTTTATCAGAAATTAAGAATTTTTCATGTTTTTTGAGGAAATCATGCAATCCTTTTGATTTTTCCTTTAACTCCTCTGTGTTCTTATATGGCTCTAATACCTTCCTTAGTTCGTCAATCTCAACACCAATACGATCCAATCTTTTAGCTTTTCTTTTAGCCATAATTTCAATGGCCCCCAACCCACACTTATTCACATACTCTTCCCATTCCTGGTCATTTTCCATATTACTTTCACCATCATTGAGCTCCAATTCCCATCGTATAGTTTTAGGGATAATCCCTTTCTGATGATATCTTTTTAAGGTGGCTAAATCCCACCATGTGTTTAATTCTTTGTTCATAGTTTGCTGTAATTTCTTAAAATTTTGATCAAGTACTCCTCTGGTTTCGGTTTCCTGCCCAAAGATAGCATCAAGGTCAATATCCCTATGGGATCTGAACTCAAATACTTCCATTTAATATGTCCGTGCAGCAGCGTTTAATTAGAATAAGAACTAGATCACAAGGTATACAGAAAAGCTGCGCTCAGCACACATATAACCAACTTAATACAGGCAATGTTACGGTTAAAAGGCCGTGCTATTCAACCTCAAACACCAGTATATATGGGCAATCAAAGGGCAATTTCAAATAAGACAAGTGTGATATCTAACACATATAATCAAAGTCCATAAACTTGTTTCATATGGAGCGCTCCTGCGTAATGTGTATAAGCATTAAAAAGTCAAATCTTCATAAAATCAGTAAGCGCTTCTTTATAGATAAACACTGCGATGAACTTCTATATAAATGGATGCATAGGACCATCAGGAGAATCCCCCATCAGGTGTGAACTCACCAGATCAGAAGACCATCAAGGCCAAGTCACGCATCTGGGGTATAGGCCACCCCCAGCCTCTCTGGCAAGCCTCTCTCCACTCGCACAGGTCTCCCAGATGGATAGCGCTGTCAGTATGACAAACAAAAGCTCCTCATCGCGTAAAAGTCCATAAACATACTTTATTGCACGTTTCCAAATAAAATCCAAAAAATGTCCATAGGACACAGCAAGGGTCACTTACAAATAAGCTCTATATGAGCCAGTGGGGAATGCGCAGGGCACAGCCATAAAATGTTAATTTGCAATCGCTTCCTAATGCTCTCAAACCCACTGTTCAGTAATGTAGACCCACCAGTAGTAAAACTATGAAGTTTAAAAAGCAGCAGCAGCATGTGAACTCCAGCCGCGTCCGACCAGTAACACACGCGTCACGACACGCCGTAGCTCCGCCCAACGTTTCGTTGCTCTGTCAACTCATCAGGGGCACGGAGCTACGGCCAGCGGCGTCCTAAATAGTGAACAGATGGAACTTCTGCGCATGCGCTAGGCACTCGGTCGGCTCAACCAATGAGCACAATCCCTACAGCGCCTGCGCACCTGTCTACAATGGCTCACTTGGTGAGCACCGCCTGCACAGCGCTAGTGGCCGCTAAGCTGCGGCTAATTAAAGGCCAGCCCTGCGCCTATGCCTTGTGACAGCTCATCAAATGAGCAGTTATACTGCAGCGCAAGCAACCCCTATTGCGGCTAAAAAGTGAGCCAACATTATATAGATGCCCACTGCATACCCCATACATTGCAATTTCCGCAGCGTCCACCTTCAAAATGTTATAATAAAACGGTTTAAACAGTTAAAAGATACCATCATTACACAGTAACATCCCCATATTCCTACATAATTACATACACGTTTCAAAACAGTAATATGTCAATATAAAAAGGGTCAATCAGAATCTCATATCATAGAGTACCTACTTAGCTATTATTGATGCAACAATTTAGGTCAATGTCCACATTGTGGCCCCCAGGGACCAAGGTGTTAAGCTTATGTATCCACTGTGTTTCTTTCTGAGAAATAGTTCTCTCTTTGTTGCAACCTCTCCATCCTGGCACAAGCTTTTCTATTCCACACATTTTAAGCGATTTAATGTTACATCCATGTTTTTCCCCCACATGCTTGGACAGATTATGTTGTTTAAAACCTTTTCCTGAATTATAAATATGTTCACCCCATCTCTTATAGATAGCTCTCGTGGTGCGGCCCACATACTGGAGGCCGCAATCACACCAGACCAGGTACACAGCATACACAGTACGACAGGTAATGAACCCCTTAATTTTGAAGGATCTTCCAGATACCAGCGACCTAACCTCCTTAGTTCTTACTGTTAGCCCCTCCTCACAAGCCCTGCATGTTCTGCAGGGGTAAAAACCATCTTGCTGCCAGGGGTTAGATAGATGTTTAGGTGGATTCACACAACTAGGGGCAAGGTGGTCCTTTAGATTATGGGCCCTACGATATAAGAATTTAGGCTTTTCTGGTATTGCCTTCTTCAAAACAGGATCAGCTTTAAGTAATTCCCAATGTTTTCTGATAATGCCCTCCACTTTTCTATGTTGCCTATTATATCCCGTCAGGAAACCAAAATCAAAATTATTATTGGGTCCTTGGGGTTTAGAAATAAAGGTGGTGGGCCTCTCCAATATAGCTACATCCCTTCTAGTTTTCTCAACCTCAGCTGCGGAGTACCCTTTTTCCCGGAATCTATTAGCCAGCATAGTAGATTGTTCATTATAATCATCAATTGTAGAGCAGTTCCTTCTCAAGCGGAGAAACTGCCCTTTAGGGATAGCCCTCATCCATTGAGGATGGTGGCAGCTTACTTTGGGTATGTAGGCATTCCTATCGGTGGCCTTGAAATGGGTCCTAGACCATAATTCAGTACCATGTTTATAGATTTCCAGGTCCAGAAAAATAACTGATTGAAAGCTGTGCACGGCATTTAATTCAATGTTCAGGTCATTGGTGTTAAGCATCTCAATATATGACTCAAATTCTGACTCTGTCCCCTCCCACAGTATAAGCAAGTCATCAATAAATCTAGACCATTTTTTTACCTTTGCCGACTCAGGTTTAAGTAACATAGCCTCCTCCCATACTGCCATAAAAATATTCGCAAAGCTGGGGGCATACCCAGCCCCCATCGCACAGCCCCTCTTCTGTACATAATAGCTCCCTTCATGCCAGAAGTAATTATGTTTCAAGGCGTATTCTAAAAGCTGCACAATAAAGTCACATTGCTCTGGTTTCATTTCAGTTTTCTCAAGATATTGTCTCACTGCCCATATCCCAGGCTCATGGGGGATACAGGTGTATAAAGAAGACACGTCAGCAGTACCCAATAGAGTTCCATCAGTGACATCAACATGTTCAAGGATCTGCAAAGTGTGTTTAGTATCACGTAATAAATGAGGGATATGCTTTACAGCTAGTTGAAGCATGTCATCCAAATACTCACCTAGCCGGTGAGTAATGGACCCCATGCCACTGATAATTGGGCGCCCAGGGGGATGGGTAGCATCTTTGTGCAATTTAGGGGTTTGATAGATAACCGGTATTTTAGGGGCCGATGGTATAAGGTAATCATATTCTTTATCATTCAGAAATCCTCTATCTAGTCCCTGCTTGAGAACATCTCTAAGTTCTCCCAAAAATATCCTAGTTGGATCACCTCTAAGCTTTAAGTACGTGTTGCTATCTCCCACAAGCCTATTCAATTCAGTAGTATACTGTTCTCGGCTCATAATTGCTACACCCCCCCCCCCCCCCTTATCTGCTGGACGGACAACAAGCTGTTTAACATCCAGCACATCTCTTACAAGATCATTAATTTGCCTGTCACACCGTGGAATTTTTATCTTATTTAAATCACTTAAGACCATATTTTTAAAGGTCTCAATGGTACTCGCTGTGTCATAGTCAGGGGGATTGAAGACAGACCTGTTGCGTAAATTAGTGTGTCTATATTCCTGTGGCGGATTAAACCTGTTAGAAGGTCCTTCTTTCTTTAGGAAGTATTTTTTGATGTTAAGTTTTCTAGTAAATTTATGTACATCAATGTAGGTTTCAAATTTATTAAGATTCGTGGGAGGAGCATACTTCAAGCCACGATCTATTAAGGAGAGTTGAGGTTTCGTAAGAGCTACTCCACTGATATTAAATATACCCTGGCCTACCAGCTTTTTGTGCGCTTCCCGTCGCCCCCCTCTACATCCTCTTCTGCTCTTCTTTTCACGGTATTTCGGGGTGTGTCCTCCACTCCCCCATCCTGCTCGTACCTGTACCTGGGCTTGGGGTAATCCCATGGAAATGGTCATTCCCAGTGTTCCCAATGGGTTCATACCTGTTGTGAACCGGGACAGCATATTTACTAATTTCCTGGGGTCGAGGTGACTGTATATGCATACCGTATGGGGGGTGGTTGAAAGCACGTCTCGGGGCCCGGGGCCTATATTGACCAGTATGGGTGGGTTTAGGCGGTCTGGGCCTTGAGTAACGAGGCCCTGGTCTGGGTGAAGCCCTCCCTAGAGGGTTTTCATAATAATTAGGCATTCTATAAGGGGCACCTTCCCTATATCTATATGGTATATTTCCATTTGGTTGCATAGGGCCTGGATGTCCTTGAGGGATCCTCCCCCCCCCCCCCCCCCCTGGGGAGTACCAGGTAAATTAGGTTTTAGTTTTTTAGGTATGGCACCTCCTCTATTTTCAATAATGACTGGATCCTTGTTGGGAGGGTGATTTTCTAAGGTTATAGCCTCTTTCTCTTTTTTCCTCATTTGCCATCTATAGGCGACATGATTTTTGTACAATTCACAATCATAAGCAAATTTCCTCTGTTTATCAGAAATTAAGAATTTTTCATGTTTTTTGAGGAAATCATGCAATCCTTTTGATTTTTCCTTTAACTCCTCTGTGTTCTTATATGGCTCTAATACCTTCCTTAGTTCGTCAATCTCAACACCAATACGATCCAATCTTTTAGCTTTTCTTTTAGCCATAATTTCAATGGCCCCCAACCCACACTTATTCACATACTCTTCCCATTCCTGGTCATTTTCCATATTACTTTCACCATCATTGAGCTCCAATTCCCATCGTATAGTTTTAGGGATAATCCCTTTCTGATGATATCTTTTTAAGGTGGCTAAATCCCACCATGTGTTTAATTCTTTGTTCATAGTTTGCTGTAATTTCTTAAAATTTTGATCAAGTACTCCTCTGGTTTCGGTTTCCTGCCCAAAGGTAGCATCAAGGTCAATATCCCTATGGGATCTGAACTCAAATACTTCCATTTAATATGTCCGTGCAGCAGCGTTTAATTAGAATAAGAACTAGATCACAAGGTATACAGAAAAGCTGCGCTCAGCACACATATAACCAACTTAATACAGGCAATGTTACGGTTAAAAGGCCGTGCTATTCAACCTCAAACACCAGTATATATGGGCAATCAAAGGGCAATTTCAAATAAGACAAGTGTGATATCTAACACATATAATCAAAGTCCATAAACTTGTTTCATATGGAGCGCTCCTGCGTAATGTGTATAAGCATTAAAAAGTCAAATCTTCATAAAATCAGTAAGCGCTTCTTTATAGATAAACACTGCGATGAACTTCTATATAAATGGATGCATAGGACCATCAGGAGAATCCCCCATCAGGTGTGAACTCACCAGATCAGAAGACCATCAAGGCCAAGTCACGCATCTGGGGTATAGGCCACCCCCAGCCTCTCTGGCAAGCCTCTCTCCACTCGCACAGGTCTCCCAGATGGATAGCGCTGTCAGTATGACAAACAAAAGCTCCTCATCGCGTAAAAGTCCATAAACATACTTTATTGCACGTTTCCAAATAAAATCCAAAAAATGTCCATAGGACACAGCAAGGGTCACTTACAAATAAGCTCTATATGAGCCAGTGGGGAATGCGCAGGGCACAGCCATAAAATGTTGTTTGCAATGGCTTCCTAATGCTCTCAAACCCACTGTTCAGTAATGTAGACCCACCAGTAGTAAAACTATGAAGTTTAAAAAGCAGCAGCAGCATGTGAACTCCAGCCGCGTCCGACCAGTAACACACGCGTCACGACACGCCGTAGCTCCGCCCAACGTTTCGTTGCTCTGTCAACTCATCAGGGGCACGGAGCTACGGCCAGCGGCGTCCTAAATAGTGAACAGATGGAACTTCTGCGCATGTGCTAGGCACTCGGTCGGCTCAACCAATGAGCACAATCCCTACAGCGCCTGCGCACCTGTCTACAATGGCTCACTTGGTGAGCACCGCCTGCACAGCGCTAGTGGCCGCTAAGCTGCGGCTAATTAAAGGCCAGCCCTGCGCCTATGCCTTGTGACAGCTCATCAAATGAGCAGTTATACTGCAGCGCAAGCAACCCCTATTGCGGCTAAAAAGTGAGCCAACATTATATAGATGCCCACTGCATACCCCATACATTGCAATTTCCGCAGCGTCCACCTTCAAAATGTTATAATAAAACGGTTTAAACAGTTAAAAGATACCATCATTACACAGTAACATCCCCATATTCCTACATAATTACATACACGTTTCAAAACAGTAATATGTCAATATAAAAAGGGTCAATCAGAATCTCATATCATAGAGTACCTACTTAGCTATTATTGATGCAACAATTTAGGTCAATGTCCACATTGTGGCCCCCAGGGACCAAGGTGTTAAGCTTATGTATCCACTGTGTTTCTTTCTGAGAAATAGTTCTCTCTTTGTTGCAACCTCTCCATCCTGGCACAAGCTTTTCTATTCCACACATTTTAAGCGATTTAATGTTACATCCATGTTTTTCCCCCACATGCTTGGACAGATTATGTTGTTTAAAACCTTTTCCTGAATTATAAATATGTTCACCCCATCTCTTATAGATAGCTCTCGTGGTGCGGCCCACATACTGGAGGCCGCAATCACACCAGACCAGGTACACAGCACACATAGTACGACAGGTAATGAACCCCTTAATTTTGAAGGATCTTCCAGATACCAGCGACCTAACCTCCTTAGTTCTTACTGTTAGCCCCTCCTCACAAGCCCTGCATGTTCTGCAGGGGTAAAAACCATCTTGCTGCCAGGGGTTAGATAGATGTTTAGGTGGATTCACACAACTAGGGGCAAGGTGGTCCTTTAGATTATGGGCCCTACGATATAAGAATTTAGGCTTTTCTGGTATTGCCTTCTTCAAAACAGGATCAGCTTTAAGTAATTCCCAATGTTTTCTGATAATGCCCTCCACTTTTCTATGTTGCCTATTATATCCCGTCAGGAAACCAAAATCAAAATTATTATTGGGTCCTTGGGGTTTAGAAATAAAGGTGGTGGGCCTCTCCAATATAGCTACATCCCTTCTAGTTTTCTCAACCTCAGCTGCGGAGTACCCTTTTTCCCGGAATCTATTAGCCAGCATAGTAGATTGTTCATTATAATCATCAATTGTAGAGCAGTTCCTTCTCAAGCGGAGAAACTGCCCTTTAGGGATAGCCCTCATCCATTGAGGATGGTGGCAGCTTACTTTGGGTATGTAGGCATTCCTATCGGTGGCCTTGAAATGGGTCCTAGACCATAATTCAGTACCATGTTTATAGATTTCCAGGTCCAGAAAAATAACTGATTGAAAGCTGTGCACGGCATTTAATTCAATGTTCAGGTCATTGGTGTTAAGCATCTCAATATATGACTCAAATTCTGACTCTGTCCCCTCCCACAGTATAAGCAAGTCATCAATAAATCTAGACCATTTTTTTACCTTTGCCGACTCAGGTTTAAGTAACATAGCCTCCTCCCATACTGCCATAAAAATATTCGCAAAGCTGGGGGCATACCCAGCCCCCATCGCACAGCCCCTCTTCTGTACATAATAGCTCCCTTCATGCCAGAAGTAATTATGTTTCAAGGCGTATTCTAAAAGCTGCACAATAAAGTCACATTGCTCTGGTTTCATTTCAGTTTTCTCAAGATATTGTCTCACTGCCCATATCCCAGGCTCATGGGGGATACAGGTGTATAAAGAAGACACGTCAGCAGTACCCAATAGAGTTCCATCAGTGACATCAACATGTTCAAGGATCTGCAAAGTGTGTTTAGTATCACGTAATAAATGAGGGATATGCTTTACAGCTAGTTGAAGCATGTCATCCAAATACTCACCTAGCCGGTGAGTAATGGACCCCATGCCACTGATAATTGGGCGCCCAGGGGGATGGGTAGCATCTTTGTGCAATTTAGGGGTTTGATAGATAACCGGTATTTTAGGGGCCGATGGTATAAGGTAATCATATTCTTTATCATTCAGAAATCCTCTATCTAGTCCCTGCTTGAGAACATCTCTAAGTTCTCCCAAAAATATCCTAGTTGGATCACCTCTAAGCTTTAAGTACGTGTTGCTATCTCCCACAAGCCTATTCAATTCAGTAGTATACTGTTCTCGGCTCATAATTGCTACACCCCCCCCCCCCCTTATCTGCTGGACGGACAACAAGCTGTTTAACATCCAGCACATCTCTTACAAGATCATTAATTTGCCTGTCACACCGTGGAATTTTGATCTTATTTAAATCACTTAAGACCATATTTTTAAAGGTCTCAATGGTACTCGCTGTGTCATAGTCAGGGGGGTTGAAGACAGACCTGTTGCGTAAATTAGTGTGTCTATATTCCTGTGGCGGATTAAACCTGTTAGAAGGTCCTTCTTTCTTTAGGAAGTATTTTTTGATGTTAAGTTTTCTAGTAAATTTATGTACATCAATGTAGGTTTCAAATTTATTAAGATTCGTGGGAGGAGCATACTTCAAGCCACGATCTATTAAGGAGAGTTGAGGTTTCGTAAGAGCTACTCCACTGATATTAAATATACCCTGGCCTACCAGCTTTTTGTGCGCTTCCCGTCGCCCCCCTCTACATCCTCTTCTGCTCTTCTTTTCACGGTATTTCGGGGTGTGTCCTCCACTCCCCCATCCTGCTCGTACCTGTACCTGGGCTTGGGGTAATCCCATGGAAAATGGTCATTCCCAGAGTTCCCAATGGGTTCATACCTGTTGTGAACCGGGACAGCATATTTACTAATTTCCTGGGGTCGAGGTGACTGTATATGCATACCGTATGGGGGGTGGTTGAAAGCACGTCTCGGGGCCCGGGGCCTATATTGACCTGTATGGGTGGGTTTAGGCGGTCTGGGCCTTGAGTAACTAGGCCCTGGTCTGGGTGAAGCCCTCCCTAGAGGGTTTTCATAATAATTAGGCATTCTATAAGGGGCACCTTCCCTATATCTATATGGTATATTTCCATTTGGTTGCATAGGGCCTGGATGTCCTTGAGGGATCCTCCCCCCCCCCCCCTGGGGAGTACCAGGTAAATTAGGTTTTAGTTTTTTAGGTATGGCACCTCCTCTATTTTCAATAATGACTGGATCCTTGTTGGGAGGGGGATTTTCTAAGGTTATAGCCTCTTTCTCTTTTTTCCTCATTTGCCATCTATAGGCGACATGATTTTTGTACAATTCACAATCATAAGCAAATTTCCTCTGTTTATCAGAAATTAAGAATTTTTCATGTTTTTTGAGGAAATCATGCATTCCTTTTGATTTTTCCTTTAACTCCTCTGTGTTCTTATATGGCTCTAATACCTTCCTTAGTTCGTCAATCTCAACACCAATACGATCCAATCTTTTAGCTTTTCTTTTAGCCATAATTTCAATGGCCCCCAACCCACACTTATTCACATACTCTTCCCATTCCTGGTCATTTTCCATATTACTTTCACCATCATTGAGCTCCAATTCCCATCGTATAGTTTTAGGGATAATCCCTTTCTGATGATATCTTTTTAAGGTGGCTAAATCCCACCATGTGTTTAATTCTTTGTTCATAGTTTGCTGTAATTTCTTAAAATTTTGATCAAGTACTCCTCTGGTTTCGGTTTCCTGCCCAAAGATAGCATCAAGGTCAATATCCCTATGGGATCTGAACTCAAATACTTCAATTTAATATGTCCGTGCAGCAGCGTTTAATTAGAATAAGAACTAGATCACAAGGTATACAGAAAAGCTGCGCTCAGCACACATATAACCAACTTAATACAGGCAATGTTACGGTTAAAAGGCCGTGCTATTCAACCTCAAACACCAGTATATATGGGCAATCAAAGGGCAATTTCAAATAAGACAAGTGTGATATCTAACACATATAATCAAAGTCCATAAACTTGTTTCATATGGAGCGCTCCTGCGTAATGTGTATAAGCATTAAAAAGTCAAATCTTCATAAAATCAGTAAGCGCTTCTTTATAGATAAACACTGCGATGAACTTCTATATAAATGGATGCATAGGACCATCAGGAGAATCCCCCATCAGGTGTGAACTCAACAGATCAGAAGACCATCAAGGCCAAGTCACGCATCTGGGGTATAGGCCACCCCACAGCCTCTCTGGCAAGCCTCTCTCCACTCGCACAGGTCTCCCAGATGGATAGCGCTGTCAGAATGACAAACAAAAGCTCCTCATCGCGTAAAAGTCCATAAACATACTTTATTGCACGTTTCCAAATAAAATCCAAAAAATGTCCATAGGACACAGCAAGGGTCACTTACAAATAAGCTCTATATGAGCCAGTGGGGAATGCGCAGGGCACAGCCATATAATGTTGTTTGCAATGGCTTCCTAATGCTCTCAAACCCACTGTTCAGTAATGTAGACCCACCAGTAGTAAAACTATGAAGTTTAAAAAGCAGCAGCAGCGTGTGAACTCCAGCCGCGTCCGACCAGTAACACACGCGTCACAACACGCCGTAGCTCCGCCCAATGTTTCGTTTCTATGGCAACTCATCAGGGGCACGGAGCTACGGCCAGCGGCGTCCTAAATAGTGAACAGATGGAACTTCTGCACATGCGCTAGGCACTCGGTCGGCTCAACCAATGAACACAATCCCTACAGCGCCTGCGCACCTGTCTACAATGGCTCACTTGGTAAGCACCGCCTGCACAGCGCTAGTGGCCGCTAAGCTGCGGCTAATTAAAGGCCAGCCCTGCGCCTATGCCTTGTGACAGCTCATCAAATGAGCAGTTATACTGCAGCGCAAGCAACCGCTATTGCGGCTAAAAAGTGAGCCAACATTATATAGATGCCCACTGCATACCCAATACATTGCAATTTCCGCAGCGTCCACCTTCAAAATGTTATAATAAAACGGTTTAAACAGTTAAAAGATACCATCATTACACAGTAACATCCCCATATTCCTACATAATTACATACACGTTTCAAAACAGTAATATGTCAATATAAAAAGGGTCAATCAGAATCTCATATCATAGAGTACCTAATTAGCTATTATTGATGAAACAATTTAGGTCAATGTCCACATTGTGGCCCCCAGGGACCAAGGTGTTAAGCTTATGTATCCACTGTGTTTCTTTCTGAGAAATAGTTCTCTCTTTGTTGCAACCTCTCCATCCTGGCACAAGCTTTTCTATTCCACACATTTTAAGCGATTTAATGTTACATCCATGTTTTTCCCCCACATGCTTGGACAGATTATGTTGTTTAAAACCTTTTCCTGAATTATAAATATGTTCACCCCATCTCTTATAGATAGCTCTTGTGGTGCGGCCCACATACTGGAGGCCACAATCACACCAGACCAGGTACACAGCACACACAGTACGACAGGTAATGAACCCCTAATTTTGAAGGATCTTCCAGATACCAGCGACCTAACCTCCTTAGTTCTTACTGTTAGCCCCTCCTCACAAGCCCTGCATGTTCTGCAGGGGTAAAAAACATCTTGCTCCCAGGGGTTAGATAGATGTTTAGGTGGATTCACACAACTAGGGGCAAGGTGGTCCTTTAGATTACGGGCCCTACGATATAAGAATTTAGGCTTTTCTGGTATTGCCTTCTTCAAAACAGGATCAGCTTTAAGTAATTCCCAATGTTTTCTGATAATGCCCTCCACTTTTCTATGTTGCCTATTATATCCCGTCAGGAAACCAAAATCAAAATTATTATTGGGTCCTTGGGGTTTAGAAATAAAGGTGGTGGGCCTCTCCAATATAGCTACATCCCTTCTAGTTTTCTCAACCTCAGCTGCGGAGTACCCTTTTTCCTGGAATGTATTAGCCAGCATAGTAGATTGTTCATTATAATCATCAATTGTAGAGCAGTTCCTTCTCAAGCGGAGAAACTGCCCTTTAGGGATAGCCCTCATCCATTGAGGATGGTGGCAGCTTCCTTTGGGTATGTAAGCATTCCTATCGGTGGCCTTGAAATGGGTCCTAGACCATAATTCAGTACCATGTTTATAGATTTCCAGGTCCAGAAAAATAACTGATTGAAAGCTGTGCACGGCATTTAATTCAATGTTCAGTTCATTGGTGTTAAGCATCTCAATATATGACTCAAATTCTGACTCTGTCCCCTCCCACAGTATAAGCAAGTCATCAATAAATCTAGACCATTTTTTTACCTTTGCCGACTCAGGTTTAAGTAACATAGCCTCCTCCCATACTGCCATAAAAATATTCGCAAAGCTGGGGGCATACCCAGCCCCCATCGCACAGCCCCTCTTCTGTACATAATAGCTCCCTTCATGCCAGAAGTAATTATGTTTCAAGGCGTATTCTAAAAGCTGCACAATAAAGTCACATTGCTCTGGTTTCATTTCAGTTTTCTCAAGATATTGTCTCACTGCCCATATCCCAGGCTCATGGGGGATACAGGTGTATAAAGAAGACACGTCAGCAGTACCCAATAGAGTTCCATCAGTGACATCAACATGTTCAAGGATCTGCAAAGTGTGTTTAGTATCACGTAATAAATGAGGGATATGCTTTACAGCTAGTTGAAGCATGTCATCCAAATACTCACCTAGCCGGTGAGTAATGGACCCCATGCCACTATATTGACCCATACTGGTCAATATAGGCCCCGGGCCCCGAGACGTGCTTTCAGCCACCCCCCATACGGTATGCATATTCAGTCACCTCGACCCCAGGAAATTAGTAAATATGCTGTCCCGGTTCACAACAGGTATGAACCCATTGGGAACACTGGGAATGACCATTTTCCATGGGATTACCCCAAGCCCAGGTACAGGTACGAGCAGGATGGGGGAGTGGGGGACACACCCCGAAATACCGTGAAAAGAAGAGCAGAAGAGGATGTAGAGGGGGGCGACGGGAAGCGCACAAAAAGCTGGTAGGCCAGGGTATATTTAATATCAGTGGAGTAGCTCTTACGAAACCTCAACTCTCCTTAATAGATCGTGGCTTGAAGTATGCTCCTCCCACGAATCTTAATAAATTTGAAACCTACATTGATGTACATAAATTTACTAGAAAACTTAACATCAAAAAATACTTCCTAAAGAAAGAAGGACCTTCTAACAGGTTTAATCCGCCACAGGAATATAGACACACTAATTTACGCAACAGGTCTGTCTTCAACCCCCCTGACTATGACACAGCGAGTACCATTGAGACCTTTAAAAATATGGTCTTAAGTGATTTAAATAAGATCAAAATTCCACGGTGTGACAGGCAAATTAATGATCTTGTAAGAGATGTGCTGGATGTTAAACAGCTTGTTGTCCGTCCAGCAGATAAGGGGGGGGGGGGGGGGTAGCAATTATGAGCCGAGAACAGTATACTACTGAATTGAATAGGCTTGTGGGAGATAGCAACACGTACTTAAAGCTTAGAGGTGATCCAACTAGGATATTTTTGGGAGAACTTAGAGATATTCTCAAGCAGGGACTAGATAGAGGATTTCTGAATGATAAAGAATATGATTACCCTATACCATCGGCCCCTAAAATACCGGTTATCTATCAAACCCCTAAATTGCACAAAGATGCTACCCATCCCCCTGGGCGCCCAATTATCAGTGGCATGGGGTCCATTACTCACCGGCTAGGTGAGTATTTGAATGACATGCTTCAACTAGCTGTAAAGCATATCCCTCATTTATTACGTGATACTAAACACACTTTGCAGATCCTTGAACATGTTGATGTCACTGATGGAACTCTATTGGGTACTGCTGACGTGTCTTCTTTATACACCTGTATCCCCCATGAGCCTGGGATATGGGCAGTGAGACAATATCTTGAGAAAACTGAAATGAAACCAGAGCAATGTGACTTTATTGTGCAGCTTTTAGAATACGCCTTGAAACATAATTACTTCTGGCATGAAGGGAGCTATTATGTACAGAAGAGGGGCTGTGCGATGGGGGCTGGGTATGCCCCCAGCTTTGCGAATATTTTTATGGCAGTATGGGAGGAGGCTATGTTACTTAAACCTGAGTCGGCAAAGGTAAAAAAATGGTCTAGATTTATTGATGACTTGCTTATACTGTGGGAGGGGACAGAGTCAGAATTTGAGTCATATATTGAGATGCTTAACACCAATGACCTGAACATTGAATTAAATGCCGTGCACAGCTTTCAATCAGTTATTTTTCTGGACCTGGAAATCTATAAACATGGTACTGAATTATGGTCTAGGACCCATTTCAAGGCCACCGATAGGAATGCCTACATACCCAAAGTAAGCTGCCACCATCCTCAATGGATGAGGGCTATCCCTAAAGGACACTTTCTCCGCTTGAGAAGGAACTGCTCTACAATTGATGATTATAATGAACAATCTACTATGCTGGCTAATAGATTCCGGGAAAAAGGGTACTCCGCAGCTGAGGTTGAGAAAACTAGAAGGGATGTAGCTATATTGGAGAAGCCCACCACCTTTATTTCTAAACCCCAAGGACCCAATAATAATTTTGATTTTGGTTTCCTGACGGGATATAATAGGCAACATAGAAAAGTGGAGGGCATTATCAGAAAACATTGGGAATTACTTAAAGCTGATCCTGTTTTGAAGAAGGCAATACCAGAAAAGCCTAAATTCTTATATCGTAGGGCCCGTAATCTAAAGGACCACCTTGCCCCTAGTTGTGTGAATCCACCTAAACATCTATCTAACCCCTGGCAGCAAGATGGTTTTTACCCCTGCAGAACATGCAGGGCTTGTGAGGAGGGGCTAACAGTAAGAACTAAGGAGGTTAGGTCGCTGGTATCTGGAAGATCCTTCAAAATTAAGGGGTTCATTACCTGTCGTACTGTGTGTGCTGTGTACCTGGTCTGGTGTGATTGCGGCCTCCAGTATGTGGGCCGCACCACGAGAGCTATCTATAAGAGATGGGGTGAACATATTTATAATTCAGGAAAAGGTTTTAAACAACATAATCTGCCCAAGCATGTGGGGGAAAAACATGGATGTAACATTAAATCGCTTAAAATGTGTGGAATAGAAAAGCTTGTGCCAGGATGGAGAGGTTGCAACAAAGAGAGAACTATTTCTCAGAAAGAAACACAGTGGATACATAAGCTTAACACCTTGGTCCCTGGGGGCCACAATGTGGACATTGACCTAAATTGTTTCATCAATAATAGCTAAGTAGGTACTCTATGATATGAGATTCTGATTGACCCTTTTTATATTGACATATTACTGTTTTGAAACGTGTATGTAATTATGTAGGAATATGTGGATGTTACTGTGTAATGATGGTATCTTTTAACTGTTTAAACCGTTTTATTATAAAATTTTGAAGGTGGACGCTGCGGAAATTGCAATGTATGGGGTATGCAGTGGGCATCTATATAATGTTGGCTCACTTTTTAGCCGCAATAGCGGTTGCTTGCGCTGCAGTATAACTGCTCATTTGATGAGCTGTCACAAAGTATAGGCGCAGGGCTGGCCTTTAATTAGCCGCAGCTTAGCGGCCACTAGCGCTGTGCAGGCGGTGCTCACCAAGTGAGCCATTGTAGACAGGTGCGCAGGCGCTGTAGGGATTGTGCTCATTGGTTGAGCCGACCGAGTGCCTAGCGCATGCGCAGAAGTTCCATCTGTTCACTATTTAGGACGCCGCTGGCCGTAGCTCCGTGCCCCTGATGAGTTGCCATAGCAACGAAACGTTGGGCGGAGCTACGGCGTGTCGTGACGCGTGTGTTACTGGTCGGACGCGGCTGGAGTTTACACGCTGCTGCTGCTTTTTAAACTTCATAGTTTTACTACTGGTGGGTCTACATTACTGAACAGTGGGTTTGAGAGCATTAGGAAGCCATTGCAAACAACATTATATGGCTGTGCCCTGCGCAATCCCCACTGGCTCATATAGACCTTATTTGTAAGTGACCCTTGCTGTGTCCTATGGACATTTTTTGGATTTTATTTGGAAACGTGCAATAAAGTATGTTTATGGACTTTTACGCGATGAGGAGCTTTTGTTTGTCATACTGACAGCGCTATCCATCTGGGAGACCTGTGCGAGTGGAGAGAGGCTTGCCAGAGAGGCTGTGGGGTGGCCTATACCCCAGATGCGTGACTTGGCCTTGATGGTCTTCTGATCTGGTGAGTTCACACCTGATGGGGGATTCTCCTGATGGTCCTATGCATCCATTTATATAGAAGTTCATCGCAGTGTTTATCTATAAAGAAGCGCTTACTGGTTTTATGAAGATTAGATTACCCTATCTGTGTGCCTAATAATTAAATCCCCTACCACCAGTACCTGTCTAGCCTTAGCTGCACTCCTATTCCCTTTCTTGTTGCAGCAGTCTGCCCCTTGGTTGCTAAGGAGCACCTCCTGCTGCAGCATTGCTACTCCAGAATTATCCTCCCCAATATTACGCAAACAAGCATACTTATTAGTGAGGGACAACTCGGGACTAGCCTCCCTGCCACTTTTTCCCCTACCCCTTCTAACTGTGACCCAACTAGCGGCTACCTCTGCTTCTTTCTCCGACTGTACTCCACCCACCTCATCTTCAACGGTTCCATCCAGTGTCTGGATCGTGAGATCCAAGCTCTTCTCCATGTTGTGTATGTGCCTCAGTGTTGCGAGATGCTTATCTAGCTCTGCGACTTCCGCCTCTAACTGAGCAACACGCTCACACCCAGGGCAACAGTAAACACCCTCAATCCACTGATCAAGGCATGCATACATGTTGCAGGATGTACACTGTACTGCATAGTCCAACATGATGACTATTGTGTGGGGAAAAATTATTTAAAGTAAACTGTGGTGGTAAAAGATGAAACGGGAGAGTGAGTGAAGCTGGGGAGGAGGAAAGGGAGAGTGAGTGAAGTTGGGGAGTGAGTGAAGCTGGGGTGGCGGAAGGGGGGAGGGGGGGGAGGGGGGGGGAGTGAGTGAAGCTGGGGTGGAGTCCTCAAAACTTAAAGACTATACCACAACGTGCCTAGCACATTCTAACCAATGCAAAAAAACGCAATATTGGGTGAAGGTTTTTTTTTTTTTCCGTTTTTTTGTTTTGTTTTTTTGTCCTTACCTGCTTCTTCTCACCTCTCTCTTTGTGCCTGTGTTGTAACGCCTGTTTTTAACGCCTATGCCACTTGTGTCGAAGCCACTTGGTGAGCAAGCCACAGAGTGAGCAAGCTCAGTACTGAGTCCTGAAGCTGACCAAATACCTCCTGTTACAGCTAATCCCTCCCCCTAGCTAATTGCCTGCCTACTGCTAGCAAACTAGAGGGAAAAGAGAAAAACAAATTGTACTTTTAAAAACTGACACTTGCTGTTAGATATCAGATGAACTGCAATGCACATGCCACCAGATATCAGCAGAAAAACACAATTTACAAACAACAGTTATGTAATATAATCAGTGCTCACAATTCCCAGCAGTGAAGTTAATCAGCCCTCCACCAAGATTAGAGTAGTGCTATCGCTGATCTAGGATTTCATGGTGAGGCATACACCAGCAGCTCAGCACATCCTGGACTTGCAACCAGTACTGCCGGATCACCTGGTGAAGTGGTGAGCACCAGCATGGCAGTTGAAACTGGTTCGGTGGCATGTGCAGTAAGACTCCGGTCGCAGCCACCAAAAATGCGTGCCCATAGTACCCCTAGCCTCTCAGAGGTGCTGGCAAACCCCGATTGGAAGTCCCCTGATTCTGCTGTACCCGTAATGCCCCCTTTCACCACCCAGTCTGGAGTCCAGGTGGAGTCAGATCATCTAGGATCAGCTCTAGACACTTTTTATCTGTTCTTCACTGAGGATCTCTACGACTTAGTTGTGGCAGAGACCAACTGTTACACCACACAATATATCACCGCCTATCCGAGAAGCTACTATGCCCAGCCTTTTTGGTGGAAACCACTCCAAGTTTCCCAATTTAAAATTTTTGGGGCCCTTCTCCTCAACATGGGTCTAACTAAAAATAATTTATTGAGGCCCTATTGGTCTACGCACCCAATACATCACATGCCCATGTACTCTGCTGCCATGTCTAGGTCACAGTTTGAGAACATCCTGCGCTTCCTGCACTTCAATGACAACACAACCTGTCATCCAAGAGGCCACCCTGCTTATGACTGGCTCCACAAAATTCGGCCCCTCATAGACCACCTGTCATCAAAATTTGCAGATTCTTACACCCCCGAACAGTACATCTGCATAGACAAGTCCCTGATTATTATTATTTAGTATTTATATAGCGCCGACATATTACGCAGCGCTGTACAGTGTATATATATATATATATATATATATATATATATATATATATATATATATATATATATATATATATATATATCTTGTCACTAACTGTCCCTCAAAGGAGCTCACAATCTAATCCCTACCATTGCCATATGTCTATATTATTTAGTGTAAGTACTGTAGTCTAGGGCCAATTTAGGGGGAGCCAATTAACTTATCCGTATATTTTTGGAATGTGGGAGGAAACCGGAGTGCCCAGAGGAAACCCACACAGACATGGAGAGAACATACAAACTCTTTGCAGATAGTGCCCTGGCTGGGATTTGAACCAGGGACCCAGCACTGCAAGGCGAGAGAGCTAACCACTACGCCACCGTGCTGCCGCGATACATTTTACTGGGCACCTTGGCATGAAGCAGCACATCCCAAGCAAGAATGCCCGGTATGGGGTCAAGCTGTATAAGCTCTGTGAAAGGGCCACAGGCTATACATATTGTTTTAGGGTCTATGAGGGAAAAGACTCAAAATTGGAGCCGGTCGGATGCCCTGACTACCTGGGGAGCAGTGGCAAGATTGTGTGGGACTTGGTGTCACCCTTGTTCCAGAAGGGGTACCATTTATATGTGGGCAACTACTACACATGTGTGGCCCTCTATTAGCATTTACAGATAGTTGGAATTCACTGCTGTGGCACTGTGCGGCCTAGTCCGGGGCTTCCCCCAACGGCTCACTAATACCCAACTTGCACGGAGGGAGAGGGCTGCCTTGTGTACCGAAGACCTTCTCGCTGGGTAATGGATGTCTGAACGACCGGTTGTTTGGACGTCAAATCGGGCGGGGGTACAAACGATCGTTCAGCTGATAAGACTGGATTTGACCGATCCGCCAAGCGTTATCAGCTGATTGACAGTTTGTACACCCGGCTGATTTGATGTTCAAATAACCGGTCGTTCAGACATCCAAACGACCGGTCATTTGGAAAAATCAGACGTGTGTACGCACCTTTACCCTTCCAGGTGGACCGATCGACCAACCAGCTGCAGCACTGATGGTGCATCCTGACAGAAGCATCTGTCAGATTACACACAAGTCGGTGCATGCAGCGCTGCAGGATGAGATTTCTCCTCCACAGTAAGATAAATTTGCCGAGGCATGTGAGCTGAGGGGTGGCTTTGGCAAGCACTTTGTATCAAAACTGGCAGCTTTTTTTTCATCCACATCGATCGATGTGAATGGAGAAATCGGGTTTGCCAGGGCATATGAGCTAAGTGGGTTTGGACAGTTTGGGCAGAGCTCCTATGTCTTGGCCTTGCCACTCTTTTTTTTTTTCCACATTTTTTGGCAGATATTTTTTCATCTACATTGATCGATGCGAATTAGCGAATCTTTGCCCTTCATTTTCCCTTTTATGGAAAAAAAAGTGCATTACCCGTATGCCCAATATAAGGAGTATAGCAGAAACTCCTAATACTGGCCATACATGTAACGATTGCGGAGACCCTAAAATGCCAGGACAGACCCCACAAATGACCCCATTTTGGAAAGAAGACACCCCAAGGTATTCAATGAGGGGCATGGTGAGTTCATAGAAGTTTTTATTTTTTGTCACAACATAGCAGGAATTGATTTTTCTTGTTTTTTCTCACGAAGTGTCATTTTCCGCTAACTTGTGACAAAAAAAATTAAATTTTCTATAAACTCACTATGCCCCTCATGGAATACCTTGGGGTGTCTTCTTTCCAAACTGGGGTCATTTGTGGGGTGTGTTTACTGCCCTGGCATTTTTTTTTGGGGGGGGGCTAAATTGTGAGCACCCCTGTAAAGCTTAAAGGTGCTCATTGGACTTTGGACCCCTTTGTGCAGCTAGGCTGCACAAAAGTGTTACATATGTGGTATCGCCGTACTAGTATAATGTGTTTTGGGGGGTGTCTTTCCATACATACCCATGCTGGGTGGGAGAAATATCTCTGTAAATGACAACTCTGTGTAAAAAAAGAATCGAAAATTGTCATTGAGGTCTTGTTCACATTGCGTTTTGTTCGCGTGTCCGTCCGTGTTGGGCTGTTTTCGAGGCGTTTTGTTTTTTTATTCCCGGCGCTTGGGGGGGCGATTCGTTTTTGTGCTTAGCGGTTTTCTAAGCGTTTTTTTTCCGAGTAGTTTTGTAATTCACTCCCTGACGCTAGTCAGGAAGTGAACTCTTTGACCCCTAAAAAAATAAATACAATGTATTTATTCTTAAAAACGCGAACACAATTGCTACACAAAGCGATTTTATGAGCGTTTTGCAGTTTTCCTATACTTTCCATTGAGGCGGAATCGCCTCAAAAATGGTACATGCACCCCTTTACTGAATGGATAGCGCTAGACGCTGATATGAACCTTCTCATAGACATTGATTGTCCACGCAGCCGGGAGGCGTTTTCAAAAACCGCACGCGGGTGAAAAAAAGCCAAAAACGCCTGCAGTGTGAACAAGTTCTTACAGAGATTTCTCACACACAGGATGGGTATGTGTGAAAAGACACCCTGCAGCACATTATACTACTTCTACTGAGTACGGCGATACCACATGTGTGACACTTTTTTTGCAGCCTGGCTGTGCAAAGGTACCCAAAGTCCAATGTGTACCTTTAGGATTTTACAGATCATTTTTACTCGTCTGGTTTCTAGACTACTACTCACGGTTTAGGGCCCCTAAAAGGCCAGGGCAGTATAGGAACCCCACAAGTGACCCCCCCATTTTGGAAAGAAGACACCCCAAGGTATTCAGTGAGGGGTATAGTGAGTTCATAGAATTTATTTTAGTGGAAAATTACACTTTGTGAGGGAAAAAAATCAATTTCCACTAACTTGTGACAAAAAATAAAATCTTCTATGAACTCACTATACCCCTCATGGAATACTTTGGGGTGTCCTCTTTCCAAAATGGGGTCACTTGTGGGGTTTCTATACTGCCCTGGTATTTTAGGGGCCCTAAACCATGAGGAGTAGTCTGGAAACCAAATGAGTAAAAATGACCTGTGAAATCATGAAGGTACTCATTAGACTTTGGGCCCCTTTGCACAGCTAGGCTGCAAAAGTGTGACACATGTGGTATCGCCGTACTCAGGAGAAGTAGTACCGTATATACTCGGATATAAGTCGACCCCGTATATAAGTCGACCCCAATATTTGACCTTCTTAAGCTGGAATTTGTTGATTTCTCAAGTATAAGTCATCCCACTGTTCAACTCCCCACACATATAGTAGTCGTCCTTTTCTTCAATATATTTTATATATTTTTTAAATATATTTTATAATAATCCTTTAAGGAAATTACTGTACATTTTTATATGTTGTTTTTACATATATGAAGCAAGATATCTGGAGCAAATGACCCTGCATGATCTCCATGCATCTTCCCCACACTGTGCTGCTGTTAATGTGTTAATACATAACATTAACAGCAGCACAGTGTTATATGCTTGTAGATGATAAGGGTTACTTGTTCCAGATATCTTGCCTCAGATCTGGCTGGGATGGATACCTGCTGACTGTAGGGTCAATAACGCTGCTCTCTCCCTGGCGCTGCACAGTGACGCTATAATCACTGTATCAGCAGCGCTGACACTTCAGGGGGGAGCAGCAATTAGACGTTCTGGGTATGGGACAGTGATGCGGTGGGCGGAGCTTAAATCGCCGGTGTCCTGCTGAGAATGTTACCTAGGCTGCGGGGGTAGGAGCTGCTCACTGTGCCTCATCTAGCTGGCTAAGAGGACTAACGCAGCTCTCTCCCCGGCACTCGCTGTATAAACAGCGCTGACACTTCAGGGGGGGGGAAGCAGCAATTAGACAGGCTGGGCATGGGAAAGTGATGTGGCTGGCGGGGGGCGGAGCTTAAATCGCCGGTGTCCTGTCAAGAAAAGCTGCTTGTATCAGGGACAGGCAGGCGAGGACAGTGATTGGTGGGTGGATCAGAAGGATTTAGAGCAGCTCCTACCCCTGCAGCGGTTATAGGAGCAGCTTTAAATCCCTCCGTTCCAGCCACCGATCACTGTCCTCGCCTGCCTGTCCCTGATACAAGCAGCTTTTCTTGACAGGACACCGGCGATTTAAGCTCCGCCCCCCGCCAGCCACATCACTTTCCCATGCCCAGCCTGTCTAATTGCTGCTTCCCCCCCCTGAAGTGTCAGCGCTGTTTATACAGCGAGTGCCGGGGAGAGAGCTGCGTTAGTCCTCTTAGCCAGCTAGATGAGGCACAGTGAGCAGCTCCTACCCCCGCAGCCTAGGTAACATTCTCAGCTGCCGCTCAAGAGCATAAGTAATGAGCGGGGGTTAGTCCATTCTCCTGCTTGCAGGGGAGAGCAGCATTGTGGCACCTAGGAATCAGCAGAGCAGGGGGGCACAATCTGGCTAGCTGGCAGCACTACAGTGGCAGAATTCAGCAAATGCAGATCAGAGGGGTGGCTTGATACTCGGCTACAAGTCAGAAATTTAGGTCTGATGCGAGGATAAGTCGACCCCCCTACTTTACAAAAGTAGATCAGACCTAAATTTCTCGACTTGTAGTCGAGTATATACGGTATGTGTTTTGGGGTGTATTTTTACACATACCCATGCTGGGTGGGAGAAATATCTTTGTAAATGGACAATTTAGTGTAAAAAATAAAAAATAAAATCGAAAACGTTTACAGAGATATTTCTCCCACCCAGCATTGGTATGTGTGAAGACACCCCAAAACCCATTATACTACTTCTCCTGAGTACGGCGATACCACATGTGACACTTTTTTTGCTGCCTAGCTGCGCAAAGGGGCCCAAAGTCCAATGAGCAACTTTAGGCTTTACAAGGTGCTCACAATTTAGCCCCCCCAAAATACCAGGGCAGTACAAGTACCCCACAAGTGACCCAATTTTGGAAAGTAGACACCCCAAGGTATTCAGTGAGGGGCATGGTGAGTCTGTGGCAGATTTTATCTTTATTTTTTTTGTCACAAGATAGCAGAAATGGAAACACTTTTTTTTGTCAGTGTCACAATCTGCTAACTTGTGACAAAAAATAAAATCTTCGATGAACTCACCATGCCCTCAGTGAGTACCATAGGGTGTCTTCTTTTCAAAATGGGGTAATTTGTAGCACCTCAAGAAACATGACAGGTGCTCAGAAAAGTCAGAGCTGCTTCAAACTGTGCAAATTCACTTTTTTGTACCATAGTTTGTAAATGCTATAACTTTTACCCAAACCAATAAATATACACTTATTGGATTTTTTCTTTTTTTATCAAAGACATGTAGCACAATAAATTTGGACAAAAACTTGTATAGAAATTTTACTTTATTTGAAAAAATGTTACCACAGAAAGTTGAAAATATCATTTTTTTGACAAAATTCCTGTTTTTTAATGAATATAATAAAAACTAAAAATCACAGCAGCAATCAAATTGCACCAAAAAAAGCTGTATTAGTGACAAGAAAAGGAGGTAAAATTGGTTTGGGTGGTAAATTGTATAACTGAGCAATAAACCGTTAAAGCTGTGCAATGCTGAATTGTAAAAAATGGCCTGGTTTCTAGGGGGTTTAAGCCCGTGGTCCTTAAGTGATTTTTTCGCCACAAATTATGCTTTCTTTGGGTTGTAATTTTTTTCTAAGAATTATTTTATTTTGTATGCATTTTAAAAAACATAAATGAAATTAAAAAAAATATCTTAATTTCCAGCCATTATAGTTTTAAAATAAAATGTGCTATAGATAAAACCCACACATTTTATTTGCACATTTGTCCTGGTTATTACAACATTTAAATTGTGTCCCTAGTACAAACAGAATCAGAATCAGGTTTATTTTGTCAGGTGCGACAAATGCCACACCCGGGAATTGTTTGTGGTACACACTGGCATTAGGCATAGCGCAAAAATTACAAACTGTGGAAAAATAACAGACATAGTGCAAAAGTACATAAAACACAGACAGAATAAAAACAAACATGCAGAAATGGGAGCCTATGTAGCAATAATGCAAGTGGACTGGGGAGCCATGCTAGGAGATTGTGCTGTTCGAGGGGCACTAGTTAAAGTGAACCAGAGACGAAGCACCCTCATGTATTTTACCATATATATCAGTGGGAACATTAGAGAAAACACCTACCCTGCTCTCTGTTTCATTCTTCACTGCTCAGCCTGCTTGTTATCAGCCCTGATAAAATCCCTGACTGAGCATTCAGTCTGGCTTTTCTCAGGAATCATTATAGCTGAGTCTGTCTTCTCTGATGTGTTTTCAAGCCCAAGCCTGCCCCCTTCTGGCTCTGCTATAATGACTCAGCTATAATGATTCCTGAGCAAAGCCAGACTGAATGCTCAGTCTGGGATTTTATCAGGGCTGATAACAAGCACGCTGAGCAGTGAAGGATAAAACAGAGAGCAGGGTATGTGTTTTCTTTAATGTTCCCACTGATATGATAAATACATGAGGGTGCTTCGTCTCTGGTTCACTTTAAGGAGCACTTCTTGGGGAAAAGAGTTCCTGTGCCTGGAGGTTTTGGTGGGGATGGCTCTGTAGCAGCGGCCTGAAGGCATGTGGTGGAAGAAGCAATTGCCAGGGTGGTGGGGATCTTGCGCAATCCTGGTTGCCCTGAATCTTAGCATGGATGCATGAAGGAGGTCCAGTGATGGCAGGGGTGTCCCAATGATTCTTTCTGAAGCATTGATCACGCTTTGTATTTTGTGCTTGTCTCTTTCAGTAGTGCCTGCATACCAGACGATCATAGAGAGGAGCAAAGGATAGACTAGATGGTAGCCATGTAGAAGCTTGTCATCAGCTCCAGGAGCATGCTGAACTTCCTCAGTTGTCGCAGGAAGAACAACCTTTGCTGGGCTTTCTGTTGACATTTGATGGTGATTTCTTCCCATCTGAAGTTGTTGGTGATGGTTGTGCCCAAGAACCGAACGCTTGGTACTCTAGCAACTTCAGTGCCCTCAATGAGGACTGGATTGAGAGAGGGAGGGTGCTTTCTGAAATCCACAATCAGCTCAACAGTCTTTGCAGCATTTAGGACAAGCTCATTGCTCTTACACCAATTGCAGATTCGCTCAATCTTGCTACGGTAGGTGCGTTCATCGTCTCCACTGATGAGACCAAGGATAGTGGTGTCATCAGCAATTTTAACGCGGTCGGCGGTAGAGACACAGCTGTTTGTATACAGGGAAAACAGGATCAGGAGGGACACCAGTGTTACTGGTTCTCTCCCGGGAGGAGTAGCCGACAAGCCAGCTTAACTAGTTGCTTCTTGTTGGTTAAGAAGTCCTTGATCCAAGCACAGACAGTGTGGTTGACTCCAAGTTGCACTGGGTTGTCATACGGGATGTTTGGACAGATTGTATTAAAGCCAGAGCTTTTTTTATACTATATAAATAATTACAACCCTTTATTTGCAAAAATAACATTAATATACCCTCATGACATACATATTTAAAAAAGTACCTAAAGTAGCTATTTATGTGTAAGGCCTGGGAGATCTCGGGTCTTCCTTCAGCCTCTATATCCCAATCTAATACCATGCTCTTCACCTATACGCCAAGCCCCTGTATGAACGGCAGACCAGTACGCCTACCCGACTACGCTTACCCCGCAGACTTCAGTGTGCAAGGTATAGAAACTGAGGCCGGGAAGACAAGAGTACAACCAGAACCCACTAGGCAAGACAAACATTGCAGAATAATAGACTGTAGTGCGGAATGCACTTGTGGTGGAGATTACACAGATCACAGCAGAAGCTATGATAATAAAGCAAGGTGGTGAGCAGGCAGCTGTCAAGTCTACAGGAGCTATAGACCAGAGAGCAAGATTGCTCAGAGCGACCGCAGCTGTGAGCTTCCAATAATGGTCACAATAAATGAGACACAATATTTGCTCAGCACGACCGAAGCGCTGAACATCTGATGTCCACCACACTGAGTAGACAAGGACAGAAAGTAGGAATGTTTGCCAATATAATTGCTGCCCCAGCGATAGCATCCACACAGGCACAAACAGGAAGGAGCGTAACTAATTGCAACCACAGCTATAGTCACGTTTACAGGATCTGAACTAGCTGGAATGCTAGCCAATCACCTCAGCAGTGATGGCTGTGTCCAGACTAGCAGGACAATGATGTCCACATGATCAGAACTAGCTGGAGCACTAGCCAATCAATAGCAGGACCAGGACAATGATGTCCACAAGCAAGGCTAAACAAGGCAAGGCTAAACAGGGTAATTCACGATTCAAACATGGACCCCAGCAAGCAGCTAAGACAAAGCTGAATGCTATGACAGGCAAGGTGTGAGAGGAGGAGGAGACTTTTCTCTGAACATCACCCAATATGAGCAGACATGCAAATGCCTACACAGCTGAATGGTAATCACTCAATCCTGTGCTAACCTGGTTGAAGCCTGCAGGCTAACTGCAGATGGAAAGAACTCTCATTACAAATGCATGCAATATTACGTATGCAGCAACATGCATGTAGGGAATTCAGAGCTGTCTGGCTGCAGTTCAACTGCAGCAAGCCATAGGTGGATTCATGACAGAATTCTGAGCTGCTCTGAACTGCAGAGTGATTGCAGATGGTAATTACACTTACTGTGAATGCAATCAAAACTAAACAACTGAATGCATGCAGAGAAATCAGAACTGTCTGATTACAGTTCCATTGCAACCAACAGGACATGCTACAGGAGGGATTCTGACATTTTTTTTATACAAGGGGTGAAAGGTATTAAAAACGAATACAAATGTACCATATTTTTCAGACTTTAATACGTACCTACTAAACTTGGTGCATCCATGGTGCAGGGGCGTCTTGTGGATGTTTTCCCCCAATTATAATGCCTCTTGTTTCCTCTTCTGTTTCCGTGTCCTCCTTGCATCCTCTGTACCCCTTTGTGTCCTCCTGTGTCCCTCGTGTCTGACTCTATCCCTCTTGTATCATCTATTGTCCCCCTTGTGCCCTCTGGGGTGCCCTTTTGTGTCCCCCTCTGTCCTTTATTGTCCTCTACGTGTCCTCCATTATGCCCCCTGTCCTTGTTTGCCCCCCCCCTTGTGTCGCCCTGTGCTCTGCTTCATCTCCTTTGTGTCCCTGTCTGTGCCCTCCTTCGTTCCTCCATTCCCCTTTGTGTCCCTGCCTGTGTCCTCTGTTCCCTCTTGTGTCCTCTGTTCCCTGTTCTGTCTATCTGTCCTCCATTCCACTTTGTGTCCCCTTTGTATCCTCCATTACTCTTTCTATGTCCTCTGTTCTCCTTTGTGTCCTTCATTCCCCTTTGTGTCCCCTTTGTGTCCTCCGACACAAAGGGGCCACAAACACCCCAGGTGATTTTCTGTTAACTGGTGATGATAGTCTCAGGGACAGGACCACAGCTCTCATTGGGGCTATTCCCTGCAAGTCATTGCTACTCAACAAGGGCAGTGATTGGTTAACAAATAGGGGAGCGGGCAGCCATAATTGGGGTCTGATGGCAGCAGATGCTGCCGCGTATACTTGTGGGGAAAGTCATACACCAGTCAGAATTGTATTATTATAAGGAACTCATCTGTGAATGCTGGTGTTTGTTTCGAGAACCGGGCGGAATCCGCTGCTTCCGGGTCTCGGTGCTTGTTTCCCACTGATGACGTGCAGGCTGGGACACAGGCCGCACTTCCTGATAGGCAGAGGGCGCATTATCAGTATGCCCTCCATAAAAGTTAATCAATAGTCAGCTGACTGCGGACAGCACAAGCGTCAGCTGATTATTCAGCTGACACTCAGGCAGGTGTGTCTGCTGTGATTGGATATGTGGAGTGTGGCTGGCCACTGATTGGATGTAAGTTGTATTTAAATGCGCAGAGTGCCCCCAGTCATCGCCAGTTATAAGCATAGCTGTGGCTAGTTGCTGGATGCACATTCATACTATCTGAATGATCTGGAATTGATCTTTGCTTGTATTTGTCCATTCTTGTCTGCTCTTTAACTAACCCTTGCTTGTTACCTGGATACTCTTGCCTGCTGCCTGGACCGATTTTGCTTGTTACCTGGATACTCTTGCCTGCTGCCTGGACTGGCCCTTGCTTGTTACCTGGACATTCTTGCTAGCTGCCTGCACTGACCCTTGCTTGTTACCTGGATACTCTTGTATGCTGCCTGGACTGACCCTTGCTTGTTACTTGGATACTCTTGCATGCTGACCTTGCTTGGACTCTCTTGCTTGCTGCATGGATCAACCATTACCGGTTCCCTGTCACCTTGCTGGCAGTCGTCGCTGAGGGCCTCATCCTCCTAAATCAAAGGTACTAGTCCTGTGTGATACTTATGAATTGTTAAACTTTGTTATACTTGCCTCAGTGGGGTTCTGGTGGGTTAGTGTCCACTCTACTTCAGTCTGTATGCCTTGCACATTAACCACTACCCGACCGCCCCCAGCCGATGGGCGGCGGCAAAGTCTGGGCCCAAACGACCGCAATACGCCCATCGGCGGGGGCGGCTGCGGGAGTGGCTATGCGGCGATCGCGTCATTCGTGACGCGATCAGCCGCCGGGAACTGGCTCCGCCCACCGCTCGCTGTAACCCGCCGGCCGTTCGGAAGCGCCGGTGGGTTACTAGCACCCGGATCGCCGCTGAAACAATGTATAATAGGCTTTGTAATGTATACAAAGCCTATTATACTGGCTTCCTCCTGCCCTGGTGGTCCCAGTGTCCGAGGGACCACCAGGGCAGGCTGCAGCCACCCTAGTCTGCACCCAAGCACACTGATTCCCCCCCCCTGCCCCCTGATCGCCCACAGCACCCCTCAGACCCCCCCCCCTGCCCACCCCCCAGACCACTGTTTGCACCCAGTCACCCCCCTAATCACACATCAATCACTCCCTGTCACTATCTGTCAACGCTATTTTTTTTTTAGTCCCTAATCTGCCCCCTACTCCCTCCTGATTACCACCCCACCCCTCAGATTGTCCCCAGACCCCCCCCCCCCCCCGTGTACTGTATGCATCTATCCCCCCTGATCACCTGTCAATCACCCGTCAATCACCCGTCAATCACCCCCTGTCACTGCCACCCATCAATCAGCCCCTAACCTGCCCCTTGCGGGCAATCTAATCACCCACCCACACCAATAGATCGCCCGCAGATCCGACATCAGATCACCTCCCAAGTGCAGTGTTTACATCTCTTCTCTCCTCTAAACACCCACTAATTACCCATCAATCACCCATCAATCACCCCTATCACCACCTGTCACTGTTACCCATCAGATTAGACCCTAATCTGCCCCTTGCGGGCACCCAATCACCCGCCCACACGCTCAGATTGCCCTCAGACCCCCCTTATCAATTCGCCAGTGCAATATTTACATCTGTTATTCCCTGTAATAACCCACTGATCACCTGTCAATCACCCATCAATCACCCCCTGTCACTGCTACCCATCAATCACCCCCTGTCACTGCCACCCATCAATCAGCCCCTAACCTGCCCCTTGCGGGCAATCTGATCACCCACCCACACCAATAGATCGCCCGCAGGTCCGACATCAGATCACCTCCCAAGTGCAGTGTTTACATCTATTCTCTCCTCTAAACACCCACTAATTACCCATCAATCACCCATCAATCACCCCCTATCACCACCTGTCACTGTTACCCATCAGATTAGACCCCAATCTGCCCCTTGCGGGCACCCAATCACCCGCCCACACGCTCAGATTGCCCTCAGACCCCCCTTATCAATTTGCCAATGCAATATTTACATCTGTTATTCCCTGTAATAACCCACTGATCACCTGTCAATCACCCATCAATCACCCCCTGTCACTGCCACCCATCAATCACCCCCTGTCACTGCCACCCATCAATCAGCCCCTAACCTGCCCCTTGCGGGCAATCTGATCACCCACCCACACCAATAGATCGCCCGCAGGTCCGACATCAGATCACCTCCCAAGTGCAGTGTTTACATCTCTTCTCTCCTCTAAACACCCACTAATTACCCATCAATCACCCCCTATCACCACCTGTCACTGTTACCCATCAGATTAGACCCTAATCTGCCCCTAGGGCACCCAATCACCCGCCCACACCTCAGAACGCCCTCAGACCCCAGCCCTGATCACCTCGCCAGTGCATTGCTTGCATCTATTTCCCCCCTCTAATCACACCTTGAGACACCCATCAATCACCTCCTGTCACCCCCTAGCACACCTACCCATCAGATCAGGCCCTAATTTGCCCCATGTGGGCTCCTGATCACTTGGCCAAACCCTCAGATCCCCCTCAGACCCCCTTCCGATCACCTCCCCAGTGCATTGATTGCATCTATTTTCCCCTCTAACCGCCCCCTGAGACACCCATCAATCACCTCCTGTCACCCCCCTAGCACTCCTATCCATCAGATCAGGCCCAATACATCCTGTCATCTAAGAGGCCACCCTGCTTATGACCGGTTCCACAAAATTTGCCCCCTCATAGACCACCTGTCATCAAAATTTGCAGATGCTTATACCCCTGAACAGTCATTTTGAGAAATTTGGTTTCCAGACTACTCACAGTTTTGGGCCCGTAAAATGCCAGGGCAGTATAGGAACCCCACAAGTGACCCCATTTTAGAAAGAAGACACCCCAAGGTATTCTGTTAGGTGTATGTTGAGTTCATAGAAGATTTTATTTTTTGTCAAAAGTTAGCGGAAATTGGATTTTTATTGTTTTTTTCACAAAGTGTCATTTTTCACTAACTTGTGACAAAAAATAAAATCTTCTATGAACTCACCATACCCCTAACGGAATACCTTGGGGTGTCTTCTTTCTAAAATGGGGTCACTTGTGGGGTTCCTATACTGCCCTGGCATTTTAGGGGCCTTAAACCGTGAGGAGTAGTCTAGAAAACAAATGCCTCAAAATGACCTGTGAATAGGACGGTGGGCCCCTTAGCGCACCTAGGCTGCAAAAAAGTGTCACACATGTGGTATCGACGTACTCAGAAGAAGTAGTATAATGTGTTTTGGGGTGTATTTTTATACATACCCATGCTGGGTGGGAGAAATCTCTCTGTAAATGGACAATTGTGTGTAAAAAAAATCAAATAATTGTCATTTACAGAGATATTTCTCCCACCCAGCATCTGTATGTGTAAAAATACACCCCAAAACACATTATACTACTTCTTCTGAGTACGGCGATACCACATGTGTGGCACTTTTTTGCACCCTAACTGCGCTAAGGGGTCCAAAGTCCAATGAGTACCTTTAGGATTTCACAGGTCATTTTGCGACATTTGGTTTCAAGACTACTCCTCACGGTTTAGGGCTCCTAAAATGCCAGGGCAGTATAGGAACCCCACAAATGACCCCATTTTAGAAAGAAGACACCCCAAGGTATTCCGTTAGGAGTACGGTGAGTTCATAGAAGATTTTATTTTTTGTCACAAGTTAGCGGAAAATGACACTTTGTGAAAAAAAAACAATTAAAATCAATTTCCGCTAACTTGTGACAAAAAAAAAAATCTTCTATGAACTCACCATACTCCTAACGGAATACCTTGGGGTGTCTTCTTTCTAAAATTGGGTAATTTGTGGGGTTCCTATACTGTCCTGGCATTTTAGGGGCCCTAAACCGTGAGGAGTAGTCTTGAAACCAAATTTCTCAAAATGACCTGTGAAATCCTAAAGGTACTCATTGGACTTTGGGCCCCTTAGCGCAGTTAGGGTGCAAAAAAGTGCCACGCATGTGGTATCGCCGTACTCAGGAGAAGTAGTATAATGTGTTTTGGGGTGTATTTTTCCACATACCCATGCTGAGTGGGAGAAATATCTCTACAAATAGACAATTGTGTGTAAAAAAAATTAAAAAATTGTCATTTACGGAGATATTTCTCCCACCCAGCATGGGTATGTGTAAAAATACACTCCAAAACACATTATACTACTTCTCCTGAGTACGGCAATACCACATGTGTGGCACTTTTTTGCAGCCTAACTGCGCTAAGGGGCCCAAAGTCCAATGAGCATCTTTAGGCTTTACAGGGGTGCTTACAATTAGGCACCCCCCAAAATGCCAGGACAGTGAACACACCCCACAAATTACCCCATTTTGGAAAGTAGATACTTCAAGGTATTCAGAGAGGAGCATAGCGAGTTCGTGGCAGATTTCATTTTTTTTTGTCGCAAGTTAGAAGAAATGGAAACTTTTTTTTATTTTATTTTTTGTCACAAAGTGTGATTTTCCGCTAACTTGTGACAAAAAATAAAATCTTCTATGAACTCACCATGCCTCTCACTGAATACTTTGGGATGTCTTCTTTCCAAAATGGGGTCATTTGGGGGGTATTTGTACTAACCTGGAATTTTAGCTCCTCATGAAACCTGACAGGTGCGCAGAAAAGTCAGAGATGCTTGAAAATGGGAAAATTCACTTTTGGCACCATAGTTTGTAAACGCTATAACTTTTACCAAATCCAATAAATATACACTGAATGTTTTTTTTTAAATCAAAGACATGTAGCAGAATAACTTTCGCGCTCAAATGTATAGGAAATTTTACTTTATTTGAAAAATGTCAGCACAGAAAGTTAAAAAAGTCATTTTTTTGACAAAATTCATGTCTTTTTTGATGAATATAATAAAAAGTAAAACTCGCAGCAGCAATCAAATAGCACCAAAAGAAAGCTGTATTAGTGACAAGAAAAGGAGGTAAAATTCATTTAGGTGGTAGGTTGCATGAGCGAGCAATAAACCGTAAAAGCTGCAGTGGTTTGAATGGAGAAAAAGGCTCTGGTCCTTAAGGGGCGAAAAGACTGTGGTCCTCAAGTGGTTAAGACCTGGGTGCAACCGTAGTCAGGAGACAAAAAGTGTCCTGTTCATGCGGGGGCTTGTCTATAGGTGAAGACCGTGGGCCGGGCAAAAAGCCGTGGCACTACATTGGGGCATAAGGACTGATTGTGGGCATAACCTGTCAAGCCTTACAATTATTAGGACTTTTGGGGGAGAAAAAGTGAATAATATAGTCTGAAAAATGTGGTATTTTTTTTTATATATAGTACTGCCTGTGGTGCATTTTTACTTTTTGCCCACAAGATGTCACCACCCTGTCACTGCCACCCATCAATCACCCCCTGTCACTGCCACCCATCAATCAGCCCCTAACCTGCCCCTTGCGGGCAATCTGATCACCCACCCACACCAATAGATCGCCCGCAGGTCCGACATCAGATCACCTCCCAAGTGCAGTGTTTACATCTCTTCTCTCCTCTAAACACCCACTAATTACCCATCAATCACCCATCAATCACCCCCTATCACCACCTGTCACTGTTACCCATCAGATTAGACCCCAATCTGCCCCTTGCGGGCACCCAATCACCCGCCCACACGCTCATATTGCCCTCAGACCCCCCCTTATCAATTCGCCAGTGCAATATATACATCTGTTATTCCCTGTAATAACCCACTGATCACCTGTCAATCACCCATCAATCACCCCCTGTCACTGCCACCCATCAATCACCCCCTGTCACTGCCACCCATCAATCAGCCCCTAACCTGCCCCTTGCGGGCAATCTGATCACCCACCCACACCAATAGATCGCCCGCAGGTCCGACATCAGATCACCTCCCAAGTGCAGTGTTTACATCTCTTCTCTCCCCTAAACACCCACTAATTACCCATCAATCACCCCCTATCACCACCTGCCACTGTTACCCATGAGATTAGACCCTAATCTGCCCCTAGGGCACCCAATCACCCGCCCACACCTCAGAACGCCCTCAGACCCCAGCCCTGATCACCTCGCCAGTGCATTACTTGCATCTATTTCCCCCCTCCAATCACACCTTGAGACACCCATCAATCACCTCCTGTCACCCCCTAGCACACCTACCCATCAGATCAGGCCCTAATTTGCCCCGTGTGGGCTCCTGATCACTTGGCCAAACCCTCAGATCCCTCTCAGACCCCCTTCCGATCACCTCCCCAGTGCATTGATTGCATCTATTTTCCCCTCTAACCGCCCCCTGAGACACCCATCAATCACCTCCTGTCACCCCCCTAGCACTCCTATCCATCAGATCAGGCCCAATACATCCTGTCATCTAAGAGGCCACCCTGCTTATGACCGGTTCTACAAAATTTGCCCCCTCATAGACCACCTGTCATCAAAATTTGCAGATGCTTATACCCCTGAACAGTCATTTTGAGAAATTTGGTTTCCAGACTACTCACAGTTTTGGGCCCGTAAAATGCCAGGGCAGTATAGGAACCCCACAAATGACCCCATTTTAGAAAGAAGACACCCCAAGGTATTCTGTTAGGTGTATGATGAGTTCATAGAAGATTTTATTTTTTGTCAAAAGTTAGCGGAAATTGGATTTTTATTGTTTTTTTCACAAAGTGTCATTTTTCACTAACTTGTGACAAAAAATAAAATCTTCTATGAACTCACCATACTCCTAACGGAATACCTTGGGGTGTCTTCTTTCTAAAATGGGGTCACTTGTGGGGTTCCTATACTGCCCTGGCATTTTATGGGGCCCTAAATCGTGAGGAGTAGTCTAGAAAACAAATGCCTCAAAATGACCTGTGAATAGGACGTTGGGCCCCTTAGCACACCTAGGCTGCAGAAAAGTGTCACACATGTGGTATCGATGTACTCAGAAGAAGTAGTATAATGTAATTTGGGGTGTATTTTTATACATACCTATGCTGGGTGGGAGAAATCTTTCTGTAAATGGACAATTGTGTGTAAAAAAAAATCAAATAATTGTCATTTACAGAGATATTTCTCCCACCCAGCATCTGTATGTGTAAAAATACACCCCAAAACACATTATAATACTTCTTCTGAGTACGGCGATACCACATGTGTGGCACTTTTTTGCACCCTAACTGCGCTAAGGGGCCCAAAGTCCAATGAGTACCTTTAGGATTTCACAGGTCATTTTGCGACATTTGGTTTCAAGACTACTCCTCACGGTTTAGGGCCCCTAAAATGCAGGGCAGTATAGGAACCCCACAAATGACCCCATTTTAGAAAGAAGACACCCCAAGGTATTCCGTTAGGAATACGGTGAGTTCATAGAAGATTTTATTTTTTGTCACAAGTTAGCGGAAAATGACACTTTGTGAAAAAAAAACAATTAAAATCAATTTCCGCTAACTTGTGACAAAAAAAAAAATCTTCTATGAACTCACCATACTCCTAACGGAATACCTTGGGGTGTCTTCTTTCTAAAATGGGGTAATTTGTGGGGTTCCTATACTGTCCTGGCATTTTAGGGGCCCTAAACCGTGAGGAGTAGTCTTGAAACCAAATTTCTCAAAATGACCTGTGAAATCCTAAAGGTACTCATTGGACTTTGGGCCCCTTAGCGCAGTTAGGGTGCAAAAAAGTGCCACACATGTGGTATCGCCGTACTCAGGAGAAGTAGTATAATGTGTTTTGGGGTGTATTTTTCCACATACCCATGCTGAGTGGGAGAAATATCTCTATAAATAGACAATTGTGTGTAAAAAAAATTAAAAAATTGTCATTTACGGAGATATTTCTCCCACCCAGCATGGGTATGTGTAAAAATACACTCCAAAACACATTATACTACTTCTCCTGAGTACGGCAATACCACATGTGTGGCACTTTTTTGCAGCCTAACTGCGCTAAGGGGCCCAAAGTCCAATGAGCATCTTTAGGCTTTACAGGGGTGCTTACAATTAGGCACCCCCCAAAATGCCAGGACAGTGAACACACCCCACAAATTACCCCATTTTGGAAAGTAGATACTTCAAGGTATTCAGAGAGGAGCATAGTGAGTTCGTGGCAGATTTCATTTTTTTTTGTCGCAAGTTAGAAGAAATGGAAACTTTTTTTATTTTATTTTTTGTCACAAAGTGTGATTTTCCGCTAACTTGTGACAAAAAATAAAATCTTCTATGAACTCACCATGCCTCTCACTGAATACTTTGGGATGTCTTCTTTCCAAAATGGGGTCATTTGGGCGGTATTTGTACTATCCTGGAATTTTAGCCCCTCGTGAAACCTGACAGGTGCGCAGAAAAGTCAGAGATGCTTGAAAATGGGAAAATTCACTTTTGGCACCATAGTTTGTAAACGCTATAACTTTTACCAAATCCAATAAATATACACTGAATGGTTTTTTTTAAATCAAAGACATGTAGCAGAATAACTTTCGCGCTCAAATGTATAGGAAATTTTACTTTATTTGAAAAATGTCAGCACAGAAAGTTAAAAAAGTCATTTTTTTGACAAAATTCATGTCTTTTTTGATGAATATAATAAAAAGTAAAACTCGCAGCAGCAATCAAATAGCACCAAAAGAAAGCTGTATTAGTGACAAGAAAAGGAGGTAAAATTCATTTAGGTGGTAGGTTGCATGAGCGAGCTATAAACCGTGAAAGCTGCAGTGGTCTGAATGGAGAAAAAGGCTCTGGTCCTTAAGGGGCGAAAAGACTGTGGTCCTCAAGTGGTTAAGACCTGGGTGCAACCGTAGTCAGGAGACAAAAAGTGTCCTGTTCATGCGGGGGCTTGTCTATAGGTGAAGACCGTGGGCCGGGCTCAAAGCCGTGGCACTAGATTGGGGCATAAGGACTGATTGTGGGCATAACCTGTCAAGCCTTACAATTATTAGGACTTTTGGGGGAGAAAAAGTGAATAATATAGTCTGAAAAATGTGGTATTTTTTTTTATATATAGTACTGCCTGTGGTGCATTTTTACTTTTTGCCCACAAGATGTCACCACATTTAATTCCAGTGTACTGTGAACAGTACACAGGAAGTGTTATGTCTGTGTTTTTCTTTCACTTTGTGAATGAATACCGCCATCTTGCTGATGTCGGCTTTCATTCATTACAGGCACTGTGATTGGCTTTGGGAACAGCTCTACCCATTCACCGATCACGGACCAGATGGATTGAGCCTGAAACGAACTGTAGCACGCTAGCGATTGCAAACTGTAAAGTAAATAAGCAAATATGCATATCTACTCTCCTGCTTCACAACTGAAGTTTTAAGGGGTTTTGATATGCGTACCAGCGGTGGGGAAGGGTTAAAATGATGCACCTACCTACTCTGAATCAAAATTGCATAGTCAAGTTAAATGCTGAAGATAAAGAAATTATGGCAACGATAACATCCCTGGCCAATCATAAATCCCCTGGGCCTCGTAGGTTGCCAGCGGAATTCTTTAAAAAATTTAAAAATAGATCTCCCCGGCTCTAGCGCAAGTGTATGGAAATATTCGGAAAAGTAATCAGCCACTTTAATCTGGAAGGGAAGCTTATATTATTTAATTTTTTTTAACAGGTAAGTTTTTTTTTATGGATTTTAAATGTAGGTCAACACAAAAACATAACTTACACACTACATAAAAGTAGATCAGAGCTTAAAATAAGAGAAAAGAATAAGAGGGAGAAAAAATGAGGCGGTGCTCCCCTGATGGGGTCACCCAAGAGGAGCTTGTGAAAAAGAGAATGAGACAGTATCATGAAATTACATTGCATGTAACATGTATCTGTTGACAATCAGATTGCAATTATACAGCACTAGTACACATAGTATTTCATAGGAGTATTGCCATGCAGTAAATAAAGCATTTTGTCTAAATACATACATATAGTCCTGTATTTTTGACAAAAATCAGTGGCATTGCATTATAACCAAGAAGACCCTTCAGGTTGACATATACCTTAGTTATTTTCCCATAATTCCCACTCACCCACTGGAGCCTATCAAACCTGTTACATTAGTCCTTGAGAACGAAGTTTGACCCCTAGTAGTTACAAGAGCCAAGAGGATGCATATAGGAGTAACATAGATGGTAATGGAGAGTCGCCTACGCGTATTTGTAGTGTGATTTTTCTCCCCAGGCAGAGTAAGATGTGAAGCCCACACCACACCTCTGAATTCAGCTAAATATCTACCAGAACACTCTTACAGTACTTTTCGCACCAACCAGAACAAATGTTATCAAATTTATTTGGGCAATTTCGACTTTTATAAGTCACTTTACATAATTGGAGACGGTTTGTGTATATTTTATGCCATTTTTATGATTTGTATGATATGCAGATTTTATGAAACATAATAAATCAGAGTGATATGCTTCACTGGAGCGCATGAGTTGTATTGTAAGTATTGTATTGTAACTGCATTGATCATTCTGTCTTGGATGGTACAACAGCTTGGTTCCACTGAGACAAGATTATTTTTTCTTGCTATATGGCATAGTGTGAAAATCATTGTTTTTTTTATATTTACTGTAGCTACCTTTTTCAAATATCCCCAGTGTGGCCATTTTGGATTCAAGTTTAAAAGACGCATCTATCACATTCACAATGGTTTTTCCTATTTGATCCCAGTATCTCCCTAGTGCTGGGCATGTCCAGAACATGTGAAGGAAACTTCCCTCTGCTGCTCCACACCTAGTACATAAATCCGAGTGCGAATTGTCAATTTTGTGTAAACTGCTAGCAGTAAATTATACTCTATGTAGATATTTCAATTGAATTAATCTATCCCAGGATTGCAGCACCCCTACCCACTACCTCTTCCCATTCCTCATCATTTATTTCCCCCAGATCCTCCACCCATTGCCTATGGAGTTTATCCGTGTTGTGACCCAGTTGGATGAGAAGTTCAGCATAAATAGCCGAAAGTGGCTTTTCTTATCGTTCTGTTATTAGTAAAGATTCAAGAGGATTAGGTTCCAACTGCAGTCTTTCTCCATCAAACTGGGCAGAAAATGCATGTGAGATTTGTAGGTATCTGAAATGCATATGATCAGGAAAACCATACAATAACTTAATTGCTGAAAAAGGTAGTAAAGTCCCAGTTGCAGCTATATCTTTCAAAGTGTTTACTCCATATCGAGCCCAGATTGCTGGATCAGGAATGGTAGAGAAATGAGGGATATTAGGATTTGCCCATAGTGGGGTGTAGGGGGACCTTTTATGGGGTGAAGCAAATTTACGGTAAAGATATTGCCATGCACGGACAGTAGTTTTCATAATTATTGTGACCTCTGGAGAGAAATTAGGGCCTCTAAGTGGTAGGTTTAAGAGAGCCTCATAAGACCCCATAATGGCTGCCTCTATCACCACAGCTGGGTTGTGTTCATTACGGGAGAACCACCATTTAGTAGTGACAAGTATTGATGCTAAGAAGTAATAAAAGAAGTTGGGCATTGCCAAACCTCCCTCAGATGTGGGTAGTTCTAAGGTTTTAAGTGACATACGCAGCAGCTTTAGACCAAATGAAAGGAATTAATATTTAATTTATTTCAGTAAAAATTTTGGGGGGTATCCAGACTGGGGAATTACGGAATACGCATGTAAATTTTGGGAGCAGCATTATATATCATTAACTCTACCCACTAGAATCAGAGGCAGTCCTTGCCATGTGTTACATTTTTCCTTGATCTTTTTAATTATGGGAATAAAGTTGTTGGTTAGGAATAAGCTAACGTGGGCAGCACGGTGGCGTAGTGGTTAGCTCTCTCGCCTTGCAGCGCTCGGTCCCTGGTTTGAATCCCAGCCAGGGCACTATCTGCAAAGAGTTTGTATGTTCTCTCCGTGTCTGTGTGGGTTTCCTCCGGGCACTCCGGTTTCCTCCCACATTCCAAAAACATACAGATACGTTAATTGGCTCCCTCTAAAAAAAAAAAATGGCCCTAGACTACAGTACTTACACTACATAATATAGACATATGGCAATGGTAGGGATTAGATTGTGAGCTCCTTTGAGGGACAGTTAGTGACAAGATATATATATATATATATATATACACTGTACAGCGCTGCATAATATGTCGGCGCTATATAAATACTAAATAATAATAATAATAACGTCTTTCTGTATTACTATACCCAAATATGTGAACTTGTTGAACCACTGCAGTGTTAAACCAGGATTATCACAAACCAGAGAATTATCATCTAGAGGGAAAAGGATAGATTTTGTTTTATTTATTTTTAGTCCTGACCATTGACCAAAATGGTCAATTGTGTCAAGAGCTGTAGTAAGAGAAGGGCCTGAGTCAGCCAGGTATAGGAGAATGTCATCTGCGTAAAATGAGATTTTCTCTTCCAGTCTCTCCAATTTCAATCCTACATCCTGATTTAGTGCGTGCGAGCGGTATTGCTGAGAAGGAGACCGTGTGGACCAGGTGGCTGGAGCTCTAGAGTCTGCTGCAGCCCGGAGACTATTGCTGTATCTTCCGCCGCAGTGTCGCGCATAACAGGAGGGGGGCCCGCTGAGGTGAGGGGGAGTGATAAGAGTCGGGCCCCCCTCCCTCCCAGCCTCTGCAAATAGTCCACCCACCCTCCTGACCAGGTAATCTTTCACCCGACCGACCAACCAACCAACCCAGGTAATGTTACATCCCACCCAGACCCCCAAGTAATCAACCACCCACCCAGACCCCCCAGGTAATCAAAAGGACCCCCCAAGTAATCACCCACCCAGACCCCCCAGATAATCACCCATCCTCCTACCCAGACCCCCCAGGTAATCACCCACTCTCCTACCCAGACCCCCAGGTAATCACCCACCCTCCTACCCAGACCCCCAGGTAATCACCCACCCTCCTACCCAGACTCCCCAGGTAATCACCCACCCTCCTACCGAGACGACCCAGGTAATCACCCACCCTCCCAACCAGACCCCCCCAGGTAATCACCCACCCTCCTACCCAGACCCCCCATGTAATCACCCACCCAGACCCCCAGGTTATCAAAAGGACCTCCCCCAGGTAATCAAACAACCACCCACCCACAGGTAATCACCTACCTACCTACCCACCCAGACAATCACCCACCCAGACCCAGGTAATGTTACAGACCACCCACCCACCCAGACAATGTTACAGCGCACCCATCCACCCAGACCCAGGAAATGTTACAGACCACCCAGACCCAGATGTTATAGCGGATCCACCCACCCAGACCCAGGTAATATAGTTACATAGTTACATAGTTATTTGGGTTGAAAAAAGACATACGTCCATCGAGTTCAACCAGAGAACAAAGTACAACACCAACACCAGCCTACTCCCTCACATATCCCTGTTGATCCAGAGGAAGGCGAAAAACCTTTACAAGGCATGGTCCAATTAGCCCCAAAAGGCAAAAAAATTCCTTCCCGACTCCAGATGGCAATCAAATAAAATCCCTGGATCAACATCATTAGGCATTACCTAGTAATTGTAGCCATGGATGTCTTTTAACGCAAGGAAAGCATCTAAGCCCCCTTTAAATGCAGGTATAGAGTTTGCCATAACTACTTCCTGTGGCAATGCATTCCACATCTTAATCACTCTTACTGTAAAGAACTATTTCCTAAATAAATGGCTAAAACGTTTTTTCCTCCATGCGCAGATCATGTCCTCTAGTCCTGTGAGAAGGCCTAGGGACAAAAAGCTCATCCGCCAAGCTTTTATATTGCCCTCTGATGTATTTATACATGTTAATTAGATCCCCTCTAAGGCGTCTTTTCTCTAGACTAAATAAACCCAGTTTATCTAGCCTTTCTTGGTGAGACCTTCCATCCCACGTATCAATTTTGTTGCTCGTCTCTGCACCTGCTCTAAGACTGCAATATCTTTCCTGTAATGTGGTGCCCAGAACTGAATTCCATATTCCAGATGTGGACTAGAGAGTTAAACGGGCAATATTATGCTAGCACCTCGAGTTTTTATTTCCCTTTTAACCATCTTAGCGGTATGGACGAGCTCAGCTCGTCCATCACCGCCGATGGCTGCCGCTCAGGCCCTGCTGGGCCGATTTTGTTCAAATAAAGAGCAGCACACGCAGCCGGCACTTTGCCAGCCGCGTGTGCTGCCCGATCGCCGCCGCTCTGCGGCGATTCGCCGCGAGCAGCGGCGAAAGAGGGTCCCCCCAGCCGCCTGAGCCCAGCGTAGCCGGAACAAAAAGTTCCGGCCAGCGCTAAGGGCTGGATCGGAGGCGGCTGACGTCAGGACGTCGGCTGACGTCCATGACGTCACTCCGCTCGTCGCTATGGCGACGATCTAAACAAAACAAGGAAGGCCGCTCATTGCGGCCTTCCTTGTTTATTCTGGGCGCCGGAGGCGATCGGAAGAACGCCTCCGGAGCGCCCTCTAGTGGGCTTTCATGCAGCCAACTTTCAGTTGGCTGCATGAAATAGTTTTTTTTAAATTTAAAAAAAAACCTCCCGCAGCCGCCCTGGCGATCTTAATAGAACGCCAGGGTGGTTAATGCATCCCACAATTTTGTTAGCTTTAGCTGCAGCGGCTTGGCATTGAGTACGATTATTTAACTTGTTGTCGATGAGTACTTCTAAGTCCTTCTCCAAGTTTGATGTCCCCAACTGTATTCCATTTATTTTGTATGGTGCTAGACCATTGGTACGACCAAAATGCATGACTTTACATTTTTCAACATTGAATTTCATCTGTCATGTATGCGCCCATATAGCCATCCTATCCAGATCCTGTTGCAATATGTCCCCATCTTCCTGAGAGTTGATGATTCTGCACAATTTTGTATCATCTGCAAAATAGCAACATTGCTCACTACTGCATCTACTAGGTCATTAATAAATAAATTGAAGAGCACTGGACCCAGTACGGACCCCTGTGGGACCCCACTGCTAACAGTCTCACATTTTGAGTATGATCCATTGACCACAACTCTTTGTTTTCTGTCCATTAGCCAGTTCCATTATCCATGCACACAGACTCTTCCCCAGTCCTTGCATCCTCAACTTTTACACCAGACTTTTGTGGGGAACAGTGTCGAAGGCCTTTGCAAAGTCCAAGTATATCACATCTACAGCATTCCCAATATCCACATTAGCGTTCACTACCTCATAAAAGCTGAGCATGTTAGTCAAACAGGACCTGTCTTTAGTAAACCCGTGTTGATGCTGAGAAATAAGATTATTTTCTACTATGAAGTCATGTATAGTATCTCTTAGTAACCCCTCAAAAAAATTGCATACAACTGATGTTAAGCTTACAGGTCTATAATTTCCTGGATCTGATTTTTTGCCCTTCTTAAGCCGCATCTACACGCGTAGATGCTGCTCCGATCCTCCTTATCAATCGAGCCGCTGATGTGGCTCGATTGATAAGATCCGACAGGACGGATCTTGCTTCCGCCGATTCCCTGCTCGCTCCCCGCGAGGGGACAATGGCAGGGAATCGAGTGGAAGATAAGCGGCGCCGGCGGGGAGTCGAATCCGGGGCACGCGCGGTGAGCGGGTACGCGGCAGGCACGCGCGGGGACGCAGAAGAGGCGATCCAGTGGCTAATCGAGCCGCCGGATCGGAGCTGCATCTACGCGTGTAGATGCGGCTTTAAATAATGGGGAAACGTGAGCTATATCCACTGGGACTCTGCCAGTTGAAAGAGAGTCACAAAAGATAAGATAAAGGGGTTTATCTATAACTGAACTTAATTCACTTAGGACCCGAGGATGCATGCCATCTGGGCCAGGTGCCTTGTCTATTTTTAATTTATTTAGTCTTGCCTTCACCTCATCCTGCGTTAAGTATTTAATATTACAGTTAGAAGATTGAGACTTTTCTGCCTTTGTAATATTACAGCCGACCCACCCACCCACCCAGACCTAGGTAATGTTACAGCCCACCCAGACCCAGGTAATATTACAGCCCACCCACCCACACCCAGGTAATATTACAGCCCAACCACCCAGACAATATTACAGCCCACCCAACAGCCCAACCACCCACCCAGACCCAGGTAATATTACAGCCCAGGACCCAGGTAATATTACAACCCACCCACCCAGACCCAGGTAATATTACAGGACACTCACCCACCTGGACCCAACTAATATTACAGCCCACCCACCCAGACCCAAGTAATATTACAGCCCACCCACCCGGACCCAGGTAATCTTTTAGATCACGGGTTATCTTTTTAGCCCACCCACCCTCACAGGTAATTTTTTTAACCCACACACCCACCTACCCTCCCTCCCAACCAGATAATCTTTTAGCTCACCCTGCCTTCCGACCAGATAATCTTTTAGCTCAACCACCCTCCCGAACAGGTAATTTTTAGTCCACCCACCCACCTGCAGCACTTTACAGAGTACATCGTTGTCACGTCACTCACTGTTCTCATAGGAGCTCAGACTCTACTCCTACCATAGTCATAGTCAAGTGTCTTACCATATTATTATGTATTTAAATAACACTGACATCTTCTGCAGCACTTTACAGAGTACATAGTCATGTCACTGACTGTCCTCAGAGGAGCTCACACTCTAATCCTACCATAGTCATAGTCTATTATTATGTATTTATATAGCTCTGACATCTTCTGCAGCATTTTACAGAGTACATAGTCACGACACTGACTGTGCTAAGAGGAGCTCACAATTTAATCTCTTCTATATGTGTAGTAAATGGGGCATCATTTTTTATTAGGAGACGGCCTTATTCCTGTTGATATCCACTGTCTGAATTAACTGCTGCTAAGTTCATGTACATTTGCCCCTGCTTATGACCCGTCATTAGCACATCCATTTTTGCTGCCGCGCGCGCTCAACTACCCCAGTGGTGGATCCAGCATTTGCATAGCACCCTAAAAAAAAATCTGCTGCACAAGGACTGAGGGGGACTCAGGAGGGAGAGGGAGGATTGATGTCAGACCCCCCTCCCTGCATCCCAAGATTACTCAAGGCCTGCAAGGAGCACAGAAGGGAGGCAATACAGTGCCCACCAGTGGCACCCTCCTCTCCCCTCCTCCCCACCCAGTGGCATCCTCCTCTCCCCTCCTCCCCACCCAGTGGCATCCTCCTCTCCCTCCCTCCCCACCCCAGTGGCACCCCCTTTCCCCTCCTCTCCAGTTAGTGGCATCCTCCTCTCCCTCCCTCCCCACCCCAGTGCACCCTCATTTCCCTTCTCCCCCCTCCCCTTGTGGCACCCTTCTCTCTCTTCCTCCCCACCTCAGTGGCACCCTCCTCCTCACCACCTAGTAGCACCCTCCTCCCCACCCCACCCCAGTGGCACCCTTCTTTCCCCTTCTCCCCACCTAGTGGCACTCTCCTCTTCCTTCCTCCACACTCCAGTGGCACCCTCCTCTCCCCTCCTCCCCACCTAGTAGCAACCTCCTCCTCACCCCAGTGGTACCCTCCTCTCCCCTCCTCCCCCCCTAGTAGCAACCTCCTCCCCACCCCATTGGCACCCTCCTTTACCCTCCTCCCCACCTAGTGGCACTCTCCTCTCTCTTCCGCCCCCCTCCTCCCCACCTAGTAGCACCCTCCACCCCACCCCAGTGGCACCCTCTGACCTGGATGACATCATCAATGCCACCTAGAAATGTAAACATAATTTGCAGAATCCTTAGGGCAAGGCAAGAGGACAATACGAAGATGACATGTGTCAGTGTCAGCACTGCAGCTGCAGACTATGCTCATACAAACTGTAACATAGTTACATAGTTCAGTTGAAAAAATACATACTGTACATCCATCGAGTTCAACCAGAAATCAGTTGTAAAGAAAAATTTGTCCCTAGTCCCACTCGCCATACCTCGTCGCATGATGTAGTCCCTGCTGGACAAGAAGTACGTCACTGGGATTTCCGGGTTTTCCTGTTGTATTTCCGTCGTTATGCGCATGGACACAGCACTGCCACCACCAACTTATTTTTAAATCCCTGTGTTGCCCATACACTTACATTACTTTCGCTGCCACTTTGTCACCATGGAAGTCTGATGTTAACACACCGTTGACTTTGTGTCGTGGGTTGACTTTGCGGCGGGGTATACTGTAGGTATGGAAACTATTTTTTTGCATACGTGTATCAGCGCCAAGGAAACAAAGTGGCCGCTGCTGAGAGAAGAACAATGTCCAGAGTTCACAAGCAGGTAAATGCTATATATACTGTATATATATATATATATATATATATATATATATATATATATATATATATATATATATATATATATATATACACAGTAGGTTGCAAAAGTATTCGGCCCCCTTGAAGTTTTCCACATTTTGTCACATTACTGCCACGAACATGAATCAATTTTATTGGAATTCCACATGAAAGACCAATACAAAGTGGTGTACACGTGAGAAGTGGAACGAAAATCATACATGATTCCAAACATTTTTTTACAAAAAAATAACTGCAAAGTGGTGTGTGCATAATTATTCGGCCCCTTTTGATCTGTGTGCAGTCAGTTGCCTATAGACATTGCTTGATGAGTGGTGATGACTAAATAGAGTGCACCTGTGTGTAATCTAATGTCAGTACAAATACAGCTGCTCTGTGAGGGCCTCAGAGGTTGTCTAAGAGAATATTGGGAGCAACAACACCGTGAAGTCCAAAGAACACACAAGACAGGTCAGGGATCAAGTTATTGAGAAATTTAAAACAGGCTTAGGCTACAAAAAGATTTCCAAAGCCTTGAACATCCCACGGAGCACTGTTCAAGCGATCATTCAGAAATGGAAGGAGTATGGCACAACTGTACACCTACCATGACAAGGTCATCCACCTAAACTCACAGGCCAAACAAGGAGACCCCTGTGGGGTCCCACAGGGGTCTGTTCTGGGTCCAGTGCTCTTCAATTTATTTATTAATGACCTAGTAGATGCAGTAGTGAGCAATGTTGCTATTTTTGCAGATGATACAAAATTGTGCAGAATCATCAACTCTCAAGAAGATAGTGTCATATTGCAACAGGATCTGGATAGGATGGCTATATGGGCACATACATGGCAGATGAAATTCAATGTTGACAAATGTAAAGTCATGCATTTTAGACGTACTAATGGTCTAGCACCATACAAAATAAATGGGATACAGTTAAGGACATCAAACTTGGAGAAGGACTTAGGAGTACTCATTGACAACAAGTTAAATAATCGTACTCAATGCCAAGCAGCTGCAGCTAAAGCTAACAAAATTTTGGGATGCATTAAAAGGGAAATAAAAACTCGAGGTGCTAGCATAATATTGCCCCTGTTTAACTCTCTAGTAAGGCCACATCTGGAATATGGAATTCAGTTCTGGGCACCACATTACAAAAAAGATATTGCAGTTTTAGAGCAGGTGCAGAGACGAGCAACAAAATTGATATGTGGGATGGAAGGTCTCACTTATCAAGAAAGGTTAGATAAACTGGGTTTATTTAGTCTAGAGAAAAGACATCTTAGAGGGGATCTAATTAACATGTATAAATACATCAGAGGGCAATATAATAGCTTGGCAGATGAGCTTTTTGTCCCTAGGCCTTCTCAAAGGACTAGAGGACATGATCTGCGCATGGAGGAAAAACGTTTTAGCCATTTATTTAGGAAAGGGTTCTTTACAGTAAGAGTGATTAAGATGTGGAATGCATTGCCACAGGAAGTCGTTATGGCAAACTCTATACCTGCATTTAAAGGGGGCTTAGATGCTTTCCTTGCGTTGAAAGACATCCATGGCTACAATTACTAGGTAATGCCTAATGATGTTGATCCAGGGATTTTATCTGATTGCCATCTGGAGTCGGGAAGGAATTTTTCCCTTTAGGGGCTAATTGGACCATGCCTTGTAAGGGTTTTTTCGCCTTCCTCTGGATCAACAGGGATATGTGAGGGAGCAGGCTGGTGTTGTACTTTATACTGGTTGAACTCGATGGACGTATGTCTTTTTTCAACCAAAATAACTATGTAACTATGTAACTATGATCAGAAATGCAGTCAAGAGGCCCATGGTGACTCTGGACGAGCTGCAGAGATCTACAGCTCAGGTGGGAGACTCTCTCCATAGGACAACTAATAGTCGTGCACTGTACAAAGTTGACCTTTATGGAAGAGTGGCAAGAAGAAAGGCATTGTTAACAGAAAGCATAAGAAGTCCCGTTTGCAGTTTGCCACAAGCCATGTGGGGGACACAGCAACCATGTGGAAGAAGGTGCTCTGGTCAGATGAGACCAAAATGGAACTTTTTGGCCAAAATGCAAAACGCTATGTGTGGCAGAAAACTAACACTGCACATCACTCTGAACACACCATCCCCACTGTCAAATATGGTGGTGGCAGCATCATGTTCGGGGGGTGCATCTCTTCAGCAGGGACAGGGAAGCTGGTCAGAGTTGATGGGAAGATGGATGGAGCCAAATACAGGGCAAACTTGGAAGAAAACCTCTTGGAGACTGCAAAAGACTTGAGTTGGGGCGGAGGTTCACCTTCCAGCAGGACAATTACCTTAAACATAAAGCCAGGGCAACAATGGAATGGTTTAAAACAAAACATATCTATGTGTTAGAATGGCCCAGTCAAAGTCCAGACCTAAATCCAATCGAGAATCTGTGGCAAGATCTGAAAACCGCTGTTCACAAACGCTGTCCATCTAATCTGACTGAGCTGGAGCTGTTTTGCAAAGAAGAATGGGCAAGAATGTCAGTCTCTAGATATACAAAGCTGGTAGAGACATACCCTAAAAGACTGGCAGCTGTAATTACAGCACAAGGTGGTTCTACAAAGTTTTGACTCAGGGGGGCGAATAATTACGCACACCCCATTTTGAAGTTATTGATTTGTAAAAAATGTTTGGAATAATGTATGATTTTCGTTCCACTTCTCACGTGTACACCACTTTGTATTGGTCTTTCACGTGGAATTCCAATAAAATTGATGCATGTTTGTGGCAGTAATGTGACAAAATGTGGAAAACTTCAAGGGGGCCGAATACTTTTGCAACCCACTATATATATATGCTATGATTATTATCCTTAAAAAAGAAAAGTATAAACAGAGCAAAAAAAATTTTTTTATTATTCTTCCATTCTAATTAAACCATAGTTGATGTGAGAAATACCTTAACAATATGTCTTTTTCTCCTCAAGGTTTCATAAATATATCCCCAAATCTGTTCATGTGAATGTTAGATTGTAATATACAGTGTCAATCATTGTGACGGGTGGCTCATAGGGAGCTAAAAAATACCATATGTATTGACGATAATTACATCTGAGATTAGAAAATCAGATTTCCCCGTTGTGATAATGACAAAAGTCAGATTTACAAACAATATATGTACTGCATTTCTACAAATCTGAGTGTAAAAGCATTAAGGTTACCCTAATCAATTTACATTGTATTATTAACTACATTTTCAAATGTTTTTTTATTGGCATACATTTTTTAATCAACTGCATTTTATGTCATGATAATGACTTTGGCAAATCTTAGGAGTAACATAGACATATATTTATCATGGCATGCCTCATTTGAAGATTTGAGGGAGGGGGAGGGGGGGGGGTAGCTGTTTTTAAGACTAAACTCAAGTGACTGAACATATAATTTAGCACCCCTTATTAAATGCATAGAAATAATGTTTTGGCTAATCCAGATTACTCAGTATTGTGTCCAATGATACAGAACTTTCTACTGTACATTATTTCTTTTACAGGTCAGCTGTATGTTATGGACTACACTCCTCGCCAAAATAAGTCAGGTATTGCATTTATGTATTTCTGACTTGCTGGCTTCAGCATTGGCATCAGAATCACCACATACTCTATGGATACCATGCACATCAATTCATAGCTGTATGTCAGCTGCTCATATAACATTAGTTTCTAAGTGTCATGAATTATTGTGGTTCAACAAGAATGTGTACAGTCAGCAACAAAGAAGTGTTCTGTGCATAATATAGGGAAGGGCCACTTATAAGTACTGCATGACACCAGTTAGATTTCAGCATAGTGAACAGAGGTAGCAAAGATATGAGTAACAGAGGTATTTCTGTCTTAAAATTTGCTCAGTAGAGACAAATGTGTAAAGGCAACAAGCGTTTAGCAGTGAAATAATGGGCCTGATTTGGTAAGGGTCTTCAGAGCCAGGGACGGATTGGGGGTGGGGTGGGGGCGGGTGGGGGTTGGCGGGTCTTCTTGCCCCAGGCGCAGTTTGTGGAATTTTTAAAAATGGCGGCAAAATGAATGGCAGTTTAGGCGCCAAAACTTGACTTTTAGGCGCCAAAACCTGACCTTGCCCCAGGCGCAACTTGGTCTAGATCCGTCCCTGTTCAGAGCTGGGGATTGTTGGAAAGCACCACTAAAAGGTGGCAGCTGTATGATTGTTGTGCATATGTGCCATTAATTTATTTAGTAGCAGTAGAGTATTGTAGTGCACTGTTAGTCATTAGTAGAGGCAAGAAGTTTTGAATCAGGTTGATACCATTTGTTTAGCCAATAAATGGTATCATACTGATTTAAAACTTCATGAATTTATTTAGAAAAATAAGTTTTCACTTGAAAGGGAACCTGAGGTGATGTGAAAGCTGCCATATTTATTTCCTAGTAAACACTGCCAGTTACCTGGCAGGCCTGTTGATCTTCTGGCATAAGTAGTATCATGGTCAAAACCCTGGAACAAGCATATGGCTAATCCAGTAAAACCTGAGTCAGCTGAGTCAGAGTACCTGATATGCTGCATGCTTGTCCAGGGTCTATGGCTAAAAGTATTAGAGACACAGAATCAGGTGGACTGCCAGTCAACTGGTATTGTTTAAAAATAAATAAATATGGCAGCCTCCGTATCTTTCTCACCTTGAGTGAGTCTATGCAGGTGGTTGCAGATTCACAACCATTCATTCATAATCGTTTAAAATGATCCTCACTATTATGATATAAGGCTTAAGCGACGCTTTCTATATAATTTACACAATTTAATAAAATAAGGCCAGATTTGTAAATTATACTATTGCACCTTGTTGATCATCTCTAATGATTCGTAGACAAATGAGCAAGAAAGATAGAACACCACAGAAGATAAAACATCCTATGTAGCAGCATTCTCAGTAAACACTTGAGTGGAATGTTAAGTAAGAGAAGCAACAGAGAGAAATGGGGCTTGATGCAATTTCAGTTTTTTGTCTGTTATTTTTGTTTAACAGTGTATGTGAAATTCTAATCACCCTGCATGGCACGCAACTCATAATAACTGTGCATATTCTAATTTGATACATCAAACTTCTTGGCCCATATGCAAGTAACTTTTTCTCATGAGTTTTCTCCTGGGTGATATTTTCACACCTTATCAATTAAATGCCTATTAAGCCACGAGCAAGCAAGAAAATACTCAGAATAATTTCGACAGTACTTTATACTTTTGGTATTTTTTCAATGGCAAAGTACTGAAAAGTTACTTTATACAGAAGATAAAATATTATCTCCTATTAGAAAACTTAGGTGAAAAAGTGAATTGCATATGGCCAATTGACTGTATAATTAGATGCCTGATTTGCTGGATACTTTCTATTGTTGAGCATTCCTCAAAACCACAAATTAACTATCGTTTATTGATTTACCAGTTTCTGTGTTTTTCTTTACGAATATTGGCTAATATCTGTTTGCACCCCCTCCCAAGTATCTTGTAACCCCCTTATTCCCTATGCAGACTGGTATTCGCAAAATCGCTGAGCCAGTCGTCATGGGACTACATGCACGGAACAAAACAGAACAATACCAGCCTAATAAGTCATCTGTGACATGATTGATAGGGAAGTTCTTTACATGAAGAGAAAATAAATCTGTTATTTGGTTGAAATTTGAATACTGTATGTTGAGAATATGGGGCTCATCCCTACACCTGATATATTTACTAAGAAGCCTTGTTATTGGTCAGTTCATTATTGTAACGATCGGTGTAACACAGAGAGGATCTGATTACCGGTGATCTGCAGTATCACCAAGAATGCAGATATATACCCGATTATTGATGATCTGCAGTATCACCGATAATCAGATATATCTCTAACCTCTGGACACCTGAGTAATATGAGTGTTTGGTGCAACCGTATACTTTAAAGAGAGCACCCGAGTAGAGGGTGCTAGGCAGTACGAGATACTGCTTAGAGAACGGGTTCCTTCCACTGGTCTGATGCTCCCCAAGGGGCGGAGCCAGGCTGAGAGTGGGAAGGATCAGAGAGTGAGTGACACCAAGGTGAAGTGTCACTGACAGGACTGGAAATTATCTCCCAACAGGGAAGATAGTTCTCGAGGTCGGACAGGCCAGGTCGTTAACACACAGACAGATAAAGTACAGAAACAGGAGACAGATGCAGAATCCTAAGACTAGCAGAGTTTGGCAACAGAGTATCAGATATAGCGAAGTACCTAATCAGAGATCAGAAGAGTGGTCAGAAAAGCAGAAGGTCATAACAAATAATCGACAATGCCTAGACTTGGGTGTGAGCTCCTAGATCATCAACACCCCGGAACTGGTCTAGAATATAACACAGATGTTAACAGGATTCCTAGACTAAGGTGTGAGCTCCTTGGTCATCAACACCTTGAAAACTGGTCTAACAAATAACTTAGATAGTAACACAGTTAATAACAGAATTCCTAGACTAAGGTGTGAGCTCCTTGGTCATCAACACCTTGGAAACTGGTCTAGCAAATAACACAGATACTGACAAAAGGTCTGAGTGCTACCACGTAGTGATCGCAACGGCAGACAACCAGCAAATGCCCAGCCACCAGTATATATAGTTCAGCGCTCTCCAGCGCCTCCCCCAAGTGCTGGACCAATGGCAACCGTTTCTGGCGTCAGCTGACCAGCCTGGTCAGCTGATCCCCCACTGACTGACATAAAGCTCTTCCTCCCAGCGCGCGCGCGCATCCACCTAAACCTATGTGGACTACAGCTCCCAGCCATACCAGAACTTTGTTGTTAAATGCCCGCATGCGGCGGTTCCTCCGCGTTCAGGCAGACACAAAGACGAGTGAGCAGTTGCATCAGCTGCCGCGCTGGACGCGGAACCCGCCACCCTGCTAGAGGTGCATGCGGCGGTGCTTCCGCGTTTTCTCACAGTTTGCCCATTGGTCTGTGGGTGGTAAACAAAAAACAATGATCTAAAAAAGATACATAAAGCGCTCCATAGTGTAAAACCATCAAACAATTTAATATGCGCAAGTTTAAAACACACTTACAAATTCACGGATGTAATGAAGCTCATAGATAGCCTGCAGACTCCAATTTCCCTCCTGTAGTGTGGGCACCGCCAGGCTGTGGCCAGCAGCGTGACGTCCAGTGTTCTGGAGAGCCTCTCAATGATGGGGGGCGTGTCCGCTGTCACGACGTGCCTCTAGCGTGATGACGCGTTTCGGCATCCCTGCCTTCGTCAGATCACCAATCATGCCGAAACGCGTCATCACGCTAGAGGCACGTCGTGACAGCGGACACGCCCCCCACCAGTGAGAGGCTCTCCAGAACACCGGACGTCGCGCTGCTGGCCACGGCCTGGCGGTGCCCACACTACAGGAGGGAAATTGGAGTCTGCAGGCTATCTATGAGCTTCATTACATCCGTGATTTTGTAAGTGTGTTTTAAACTTGCGCATATTAAATTGTTTGATGGTTTTACACTATGGAGCGCTTTATGTATCTTTTTTAGATCATTGTTTTTTGTTGTTCACCCTATCGGAGAGCGGCTCCTTGATCACCATCTGATATTTCATGCGGTGTGGACTGTCTATTGGAGCGGTAGACATACATTTTTTCTGTACACGTGTCTGTGGGTGGTAGCCTGAGGAAAATGACAGCTTCATGCCTAAATGTTGACAAAATACCCTCCAAAACTTGGAAAAGAACTGGACTCCCCGATCAGACACTATATCTTCCGGAATGCCATCAGCCGAAAGATGTGCCTGATAAAAAGCTCGGCCAACTCCTGAGCCGAGGGGAGTCCTTTCAGGGGCACGAAATGGGCCACCTTGCTAAATCTATCGACTACCACCCAAATGACCGACATGCCCTCAGATCTCGGGAGTTCCCCCACAAAATCCATGGACAAATGGGTCCATGGCTCACTCGGGGTGGGCAAAGGCTGCAACGTTCCCACAGGTGCCAGACGGGAGGGCTTACTCCTAGCACACACTGCACACTCTCTCACATACTCCTTACAGTCGGATGCCAAGGAAGGCCACCATGCACATCTAGCGACAAGATCCTGTGTTCTGGTGGCGCCGGGATGACCAGAATTCTTGTGAGAGTGGAACATCTGCAAAATCTGCAGACGATATGGCAGTGGCACAAACATGAGACCTCCTCGGGCTTTCCTTCAGGAACGTCCTGCTGAAAGGGGCTCAAGGTCTCTGTCCAGTCCCCCCAAGTCTCTGTGGCTGCCAAAACCACTCTTTGTGGGAGGATAGTTTCTGGGTCTGAGGGCTGTGCTGTCTCTGGCTCAAAACATCGTGACAAGGCATCCGCCTTAATGTTTTTGTTACCCGGGGTATACGTAATTACAAATCTAAATCTTGAAAAAAAAGTGACCACCGAGCCTGTCGGGGGCTCAATCTCTTAGCTCCCTCGATATACTCCAGGTTTTTGTGATCAGTGTAGACTGTAATAGTATGTTCTGCTCCTTCCAACCAATGACGCCACTCCTCAAAGGCTAACTTGATGGCAAGGAGCTCTCTATTGCCTATATCGTAGTTTTTTTCTGCGGGTGAAAACCTACGTGAAAAATAGGCACACGGGTGTAATCTGCTCTGTAACCCCGAGCGTTGAGACAGCACAGCCCCTACCCCAACCTCTGAGGCATCTACCTCCACCACAAAGGGATAGGTGATGTCCACGTGTCTCAAAATGGGTGCGGTACAAAACAACTTTTTCAGAGTGGAGAATGCAGTCTGTGCTTCCAGGGACAAGTGGTTAGTATCTGCCCCCTTCTTAGTGAGAGAGGGCAGATACTAGCGCCTCCCCCAAGTGCTGGACCAATGGCAACCGTTTCTGGCGTCAGCTGACCAGCCTGGTCAGCTGATCCCCCACTGACTGACATAAAGCTCTTCCTCCCAGCACACGCGCGCGTCCACCTAAACCTATGTGGACTACAGCTCCCAGCCATACCAAAACTTTGTTGTTAAATGCCCGCTGCGCTGCACACGGAATCCGCCGCCATGCCACCAGCGCATGCCACCAGCGCATGCGGCGGTTCCTCCGCGTTCAGGCAGACACAAAGACGAGTAAGGAGTTGCATCTGCTGCCGCGCTGGACGCGGAACCCGCCGCCCTGCTAGAGGTGAATGCGGCGGTGCTTCCGCGTTTTCTCACACTGCGCTCCAGAAATCCACTTCTACTTCCACTTTCTTCTACTCACTTCCTAACTTCTTGTAATGTCATTTATCTGTATGCTGTATTTAGGTCAAGTGCTGTCTTAGCACAACATGGCAACCGTTTAGCCGCGCTACAGTCTATCATGAACTCTGCTGCACGACTAATCCACCTCTCCTCCTGCTTCTCCAGCTTAATCCCCCTCTGTCAGTCCATTAACTGGCTGCCAGTTACACAAAGGATACAATTTAAAATTATTACTCTAGCCTACAAAGCTCTCCACAACATAGCACCTTCCTAACTTAATCAACGTATTTCCAGATACCATCCTAGCGCTGCGTAATATGTTGGCGCTTTATAAATACAATAAATAATAATAATAATAATCCTACACGCAGTCTCCGCTGCTAATGATATCCTTCTGTCTTCTTGCCTGATCACCTCTTCCCACTCCCGCTTGCAAGACTTCACTCGATTCACTCCCCTACTCTGCAACACTCTCCCTCAACACATCCGCCACTCACCCACACTTACTATTTTTAAACGCAATCTGAAAACTCACCTCTTCAGGAAAGCATACTCTCCTACCTAAGACCCTGCCCACTAACTACCATGTCTAACACTCCACACACAGCTTCCCTTTTACCTACTGTCATATATCTTAAATGTTTAGACTCTAAGGCCTTTTGGCCAGGGCTCTCTTCCCTTTTGTCTCACAATGCTGTGTAATGGGTGTACATGCCCCCCACTTTTGTAAAAACATGTAGTTAATTTGTTCACTGTATTAGCTGTTTTACCCTCTTGTCTTGTATCAAGTGTTGTATTGTAGACTCTGTGTTGTTTTATACCTCGTATGCTATTGTACAGCGCCACGGAAGATGCTGCTGGCGCTATATAAATCAACAATAATAATAAAAATAATAATAGATATTAATAAGATAAAGCCTGGTCGAATAACAAGGGATGGACCAAGAGCATGGAGCACTTAAGATGACTTACTACAAATTGATTGCTTCGCTGAGGTAACGAACATGTAACTAAGATTGCTGATGAACACACCTGCGTGACCGCAGCCGCGTCCTTGAACCGCCCGTGCAGAACATGCGATCGCAATCGATTCTCTGCATCGATTGCGCTTAAGATCGATAGAATCTAGATTGGTGGTGTAGGAGCATCTGCAGTCAATCTGGGCTCTCTCTTTTCTCAGCAGAGAGATAGCAGTACTGAGGTGCAGGATGTCTTTTGATTTGTTAATTAGCTTGGGCCATGCTTGTGTCCAAGGGAATGTTTACTTTTTAATTACCTCAGGCAGATGTCAATTGCCCACCATTTGGTGAGCCCTTTTCATACAGGGAGAGCCAGGAAGCTACTCACAGCAGGAGGCCCATTGAAAACCTGCTTCCCACAGACTGACTGGCCCTGCTAAGGGCAGATGCAGATGCAGGTATTATATGATTTTTTTGCCTATTTACAGAATACCGTAGATAGGGTAGTTATGAGAGAGGGTAGTTATGAGAGAGGTATCATTGGATCCGTAGGGTCCTGCTGAATCTCTTGATACCAGTCGAGAGGGGCCCGGGGGCCCTACAACCCAGTTATTAAACTTCTCAGGAACTGAATCCTCTACCCTAATCAAGTTTGGTATCATCTGAACTGGCATATTCTAAGGTATATGAATATGTGATGGTCATGTGTGTGCGGAAAGCGTAAGCTGAGATATGACAAATGTCATATTTGGTGGGCATGGGGAACCCATCTTGGGTGCTAACCGCCCCTGTCCAACCCCTGTACTTAAGACTCCACCCAAAGATGTACATTGTTCAAAAGTGTCTGCGAGGGACTCCTCCCTCATTCCTTCATTTTCCACCTTCATGAGAGCTGCTGCCACTTTGAGGAACAAGTGGTAGCCATTTTGTTTGGACTTTGAACTGAGCTGAAACCAAAGACTTTGCTGAAACTGAAACTGAACTTTACAAGTTTTCCCACAAAAGGACATCTTTCCATGAGCCTAAGTATTGTATCCTTTTCTTTTCATACTGCGCTATTAATGTCTCAATAATTGTTGATTTTAATGATTTTCTGTATATATTAATTATTTATATTGCTTTCAATAAACCGACGCTATCGTCAATTGTTGTTCCAGCTTCCCTATTTTCAGCCATACAGAAACTGAACCCGGGTCTCTAAAGAGACGCTACTCTTGTACTGATTCTAGCTAGACAGAATAGAGTGTGTTTAACCGTTTTTAATTGTAGATCTAGGCTCAGACAGTCAGTGGGCTCCTCTGTCCCATGGTAACAGAGGTGGTGGCAGTTATACCCTGAAATAGTGTGTAAGTTGTAATTACTGTACCTCACAGGCTCCCTTCTAGTCGGGCTGCTGCCCAAATTCCGTCGCTTTCCGTGCACCGATTGCGACCATAGCTTGCATGGTCTGTGTGCTGAAACCGATTGGAAGGCAATTTGCGGTCTGGCCACCAGGGGCTCTGTGACAACCTGTATACCTGTTTTACTGACTAAACTCCTTAAACTTTGAAGAACTCTAACATTTTCTATCACCTTTGCTGTTGCTGTGATGAGTGCCAAGTTATCACATGTTCTGTGATATGGTGCCGAACAAAGGTGTAGTGTTGTTGCCCATAGCAACCAACAAATATTTATTACAGCTATCAGCCTCCTCTTTGGCCGCCAGGAGCCCCATGTCCCCACTCTTCTTCTGGGGACCTGGTGGCCAATGACAGCAGAGGAGCGATGTTGCGGCGTGAAGTCATCGGGGGGCAGGAGGCGGAACAAATTTTTAAAGTGCACCACAACTTTTGCACAGGAAAGAAGGAAAACAAAGAGAAATGTGCTTGCACCGACCTCTGCCTGGATATTGACTACTCTCTGCTTGCCGTCTGCACCGACCTCTGCCTGGATTTTGACTACTCTCTGCCTGCCGCCTGCACCAACCTCTGCCTGGATTTTGACTACTCCCTGTCTGCCTTATTTGTACAGTTTAACAATTTTTTTAAGTTTATTCATAAATGTGATTATTTCAACAATTTTGTGTTCCAGTCTTTTATTTATATGCAAAATGTCTAGCAGGCTTTTATTCTCATATACTTTGGTGAGTTATGACTTAAAGGACTTACGAGGCCTGTTTTCTAAAAAAATAAATAAAAAAAAGTTAGATACCTGTGTCAGTTTGTAAGGCACGGAGGACGCCGTCCGTGACCTCCGTGCCGTTCCGCCGGGTCCCCGCCGCTTAATATTCCCCCGAACGTCCCCCGACCGCACGGCACGGATCGGGCTCTCCAGCCTTCACAAAGATGGCCGCTGGACTGGCCATGGCTGCGCAGTTCGCATAGCCGCGAATGCGGCTGCACAGCTCTAAGGCCAACCCCCCGATCCACGCTACAGAAAACAGCCTGTTACGTGGATCGGGGGTTTGGCCTTAGAGCTGCGCAGCCGCACTCGCGGCTATGCGGACTGCGCAGTCGTGGCCAGCTCCGGCGGCCATCTTTGTGAAGGCTGGAGAGCCTGACCCGGGCCGTGCGGTCGGGGGACCTTCGGGGTGATATTGAGCGGCGGGGACCCGGCGGAATGGCACAGAGGGCGCGGACAGCCTTCTAGGTGCCTTACAAACTGACACAGGTAACTTTTTTTTTTTTTTTTTAGAAAACAGGCCTCGTAAGTCCTTTAAGAATTTGAGGCTTTAAAATCTTCCAAAAAATGTACCGCTTTTGACTCATAATTCCAGACAGAAATGCACCGCCAGGGAGGTTAAAATACCTACTGCCACTGTTTGGGGGCATAATAAGATGGGCATGTTTGCCATCTATTGCATCCAAACAATTAGGAAAATAATATTTGTTCCAAAATTCATCGGCAATCTCCTGCCAATGTTGAGTGGTGGAAAGAGGCATGCATAATGGAGCTAGTCTTTTCTAAATTGCTCTACAAGTTTCATGGACTATGACTCAAATAGTTGACTTCCTGTAACGATTGGTGTCAGCACACAGAGAGAATCTGATTGTTGATGATCTGCAGAATCATCAACAATACAGATGTATACCTGATTATGGATGTTCTGCAGAATCACCAATAATACAAGTATGACTAACCTCTGGACACCAAATGAGTAAAGTGCTTGATGAACTGAAGGCTATCTCCCGAGGAGCGGGAGATGTAAACAGCTCAGCCAAGAGCCACCTGAGGGGCAGGTGGCCCTGGGCAGTGCGGAAACTATCTCCTAGATAGTGAGGACCTGGTAACCAGGGGTCATGATATTAGATGGTAAAGTACTGTACTGCAGCCAGAGGAAGAGACCACTGGCTGCTAACAGGCCGGACTCTATGAGGAGCGGGAGTCCTGGTTGCAGCTGACACCTGGTGGAATGGTGTTACTGCTAGTACAGATAGACTGAGCACTCAGGGAGAGTGACAGCTTGAGTGGTCGGGAAGGCCATGTCGGCAACACATGAGCAGATCAGGTACAGAGAGAGAGACTGATTCGGTAACCGGGTACAGGCAGGGTCTGGCAACAGAAAGGCAGATATGCAGAGGTACCGAATCAGAAAGCAAGAGAAAGGTCGACAGAGCAAATGGTCATAACATATTAATAAACAAAGTCCTAGACTGGGGTGTGAGTTCCTTGGTCTGGACACCCTGGAACTAGTCTAGAGTATAACACAGTAATGGTACAGTGTTCCTAAGCTTGAGTGTGTGGTCCTTGGTCACAACTCCCCGGAACTGTTCTAAAGTATAACACAGCAATTACACAGTTTCCCTAAGCTTGGGTGTGAGGTCCTTGGTCACAACACCCTGGAACTGGTCTAAAGTATAACACAGCAATGACACAGTATCCCTAAGCTTGGGTGTGAGTTCCTTGGTCACAACACCCTGGAACTGGTCTAAAGTATAACACATCAATGACACAGTATCCCTAAGCTTGAGTGTGAGGTCCTTGGTCACAACACCCTGGAACTTGTCTAACATATAACACAAACGTAATCTGGCTAAGTGTGAATTCCCAGGTCCTCCTGGTTCTAACACACTGTGAGATCTGACTGGTCTGAGTGCTCACACGTTAGTATTCGCAACGGCTGACAACCAGCAACTGACAGGCAAGCTGTATATATAGTGCAGTGCTCCTCAGCGCCGCCCAGCACCACTCAGCCAATCACGCACTGCACTGGGATCAGCTGATCGTCCTGATCAGCTGATCCCTCTTCTACTGGCATAAAGGTCCTGCCTCCCAGCACGCACACGCGTAGCTCTCCATCTGTGTGCACTAGAAGGCTCAGACAAACCAGATGCACGCTGCTGTGCGGAAACCGCCGGTCTGAACGCGGAGACAGCCGCCCCACTGCCAGACCGCGCGGCGGTGTCTCCGCAATCCATTACAGTACCCCCCCCCCCCCCCCCGAGGAGTGGACACTTCCCACCAGGCTTCCCAGGATGTGAGTCATGAAATTCTTTCTTTAATTCCTCCACATGCATGCGACAATCTGCACCCAAGTTCTGTCCTCCACACCATATCCTTTCCAGTGGACCAGATACTGTATGGAATTCTGCACTAAGCGTGAGTCCAGAATCTTTTCAATCTCATATTTTGGTTGGTCATCAACCAACACAGAGGGGGGGGGGGGGGGAAGGAATCCACTTGCACTGCTGACTTCAATAGAGACACATGGAATGATCCCACACCTCTCATACTGGCTGGGAGATCAATCGCGTAAGTGACATTATTAATCTTCTTGGACACTGGGAATGGTCCTATAAATCTAGGATCCAGTTTGGGTGACAGCTGCTTCAAGGCCAAATGCTGAGTAGATACCCACACCAAATCTCCTGGAGAGAACTTCCACTCTACGGACCGCCTTTTATCTGCCTGTTTTTTCTGGGTTTGGTAAGCTTTCCCCAGGTTCCTCTTAACCATTCCCCAAATCTCCTTTAAAGCTCTCTGCCAATCCTCCAGAGCCGGGAATGGTGTAGATGCCACCGGCAATGGAGCAAACTTAGGTGATCTTCCCGAGACAACCTGGAATGAGGAAAATCCTGAAGAGGAGCTTTTCAGGTTGTTGTGCGCAAATTCTGCGAACGGCAAAAATTTTACCCAATCGGATTGCGCATCTGCAACATAACATCTGAGAAACTGTTCTAGGGATTGGTTAACTCTCTCGGTCTGGCCATTGGTCTGTGGGTGGTAGCCTGATGAGAATGCAAGGTCCATATCCAGCTGATGGCAAAAAGCTCTCCAAAACTTAGAAACAAATTGGACTCCCCGATCTGACACTACATTTTCCGGAATGCCATGTAGCCGGAAAATGTGCTGGATGAAGAGATCAGCCAATTCCTGGGCCGAGGGGAGTCCTTTCAAAGGAACAAAATGAGCCATCTTACTGAATCTGTCCACTACCACCCAAATGACCGTCTTGCCCTCAGATCTGGGGAGTTCTCCCACAAAACATGGGTCCATGGTTCACTTGGGACTGGTAAGGGTTGTAAGGTACCAACAGGGGCCTGACGAGAGGGTTTACTCCTAGCACATACTGCACACTCTCTTACAAACTCCTTACAATCTGTTGCCAATGTAGGCCACCAAGCACATCTGGCCAGTAAATCCTGAGTTCTGGTGGCCCCGGGATGACCAGCATTCTTGTGGGAATGAAACAGTTGCAAGAGTTGTAGATGGAAAGGCAGTGGCACAAACATGACCCCATCAGGCTTCCCCTCTGGAACATCCTGTTGGTAAGGACTCAGAGTGACTGTCCAATCCTTCCAGTGTCAGTCTCAATCTCAGTGGCTGTCAGAACTACCTTCTGAGGTAGAATGGTCTCAGGGGCTGAGGGCTGTACTGTCTCGGGCTCGAAACACCTGGACAGGGCGTCGGCCTTGATGTTTTTACTACCAGGGGTATACGTAATTACAAATCTGAATCTTGCAAAGAACAGGGACCACCGGGCCTGACGGGGGCTAAGTCTCTTGGCACCCTCTATGTACTCCAGATTCTTATGATCTGTATAAACTGTGATAGTGTGTTCTGCACCTTCTAGCCAGTGTCCCCATTCCTCAAAAGCTAATTTGATGGCTAAAAGCTCCCGTTTGCCTATGTCGTAGTTTTTCTCTGCGGGTGAAAACCTACGAGAAAAGTAGGCACATGGGTGGAGTTTGCCCTGCAAGCCTGATCTCTGAGACAATACAGCTCCCACCCCCACCTCTGAAGCATCAACCTCCACGATAAAGGGGAAGGTGACATCAACATGTCTCAATATAGGTGCGGAACAGAACAGTTTTTTCAGTGTAGAAAAAGCAGCATGGGCCTCTGCTGACCAGTGGTGAGTATCAGCCCCTTTCTTGGTGAGACTGGTGAGGGGCGAGACTATTGTAGAGTACCCCTTTATAAACCTCCTGTAGTAGTTGGCAAAGCCCAGAAATCTCTGGAGTGCCTTCAGTCCTACAGGTTGAGGCCACTCCAGGACAGCAGAAACCTTCCCTGGATCCATCGAGAGTCCAGATGTAGAGATAATGTACCCCAAGAAGGCAACCGAGGTCACTTCGAAGAGCCATTTCTCCAGTTTGGCATAAAGCAGATTCTGTCTTAACATCTCTAGAACAAACTTAACATGCTTGCGGTGTTCCGAGAGATTGGATGAAAAGATCAGTATATCGTCCAGATAGACCAAGACGAACTTCCCCAACACCTCCCTGAATACCTCATTGTAATGATCGCTGCTGCAGCAGCTATTACTGGAAGTAGTAGTGCTGCAGCTCAGGCAGTTCTGATCTATTTCCATGCAAGCTGCATAGATTTGTCTGTCTTTCCCTGCTGTCAGCTTGTGACTGATTATCATTCACCTGTGTGGGAATCTGCATGTCTGCTCCCATTGGATGACCTCAGTATAAAGATCTGCTTCCTGCAGGGTTTCCTTGGGTTTTCATAGCTTCAGCTTAAGCCTGTCTTGCTGTCGCTTTAGCCCCCGATCGTGTTTCTTGTTAAAGATACTTTGCTGGTCTTTGCATCATATATTGGTTCATTGCCAATATATATGCATACCAGCACGTTTATTATTTTCCTTGTATTTGTGTTACGTTGATATATCAGTGTTGCTGATATATACGTACACGAACTGTTTATTTCCTGTGTTCAGTTAGTCAGGTTTCCAGCACGTTTTGGTAGTTTGCGCGTACCGTGAACACCCGTGCTGAGCTAGTTATCCTGTTCCTGGTCCTGTTTGTGGATTGCGTTCATCTCTGCGAAGAGATAACGAATCCTTCTGAATCCTGTTCTGTTCCTGTTTGTGGATTGCGTTCATCTCTGCGAAGAGATAACGAATCCTTCTGAATCCTGTTCTGTTACTGTTTGTGGATTGCGTTCATCTCTGCGAAGAGATAGCAAATCCTTCTGAGTCCTGTTCCCTGTATTACTCCAGTCCTAGTCAGCGTTCCTGCTTATGTCATATATCGGTTCATTGCCGATATATACATATGTTAGTCAGAAGTTACAAATAGTTTCATTGATAGCTGTAATTGTAATACGCTAGGAAAACATACTTATTGTATATTTATCTGTGTTACGTTCATCTATCTTAATCCTGCTATTTTCTGACTGTCCTGTCCTGTCTTTGTGAGGCACGCCATCGCCGCAGCGCATTGGCTGCCTCATTCCAGTCTGTCTGGTTTTGGACGCTTGCTGTCGCTAAGTAGCCGCTAGCTAGCAAGCGTTCATTCTGTCTACCTGTCCTGATCTCCTCAGTTCTGGTTTATGCGCTCAGCGCTACTTTGCGCTGAGACGTTATAACGAAAGCATTGTTTGTGGCTGTCAGATCTGCACCGGCTCTGTGCGCCACAATCTCCTATTGGAGTCAGTCCTCCCCTCCACTATACTAGGGATAGCCTGTTTCCTGGTGCTAGTGTGTGTACCTCCTCCACGCCAGCTCATGCGTTGCATGCTGACTGTGGAGAATACACCACCAAGCCTTACACTCATTAATCAACTCCTGGAAGACGGCCGAAGCGTTACACAACCCGAAGGGCATCACCAGATACTCGTAATGCCCGTCGGGCGTGTTAAAGTCCGTCTTCCATTCGTCTCCATCCCTAATACGAACTAGGTTGTATGCACCTCTCGGATCTAGCTTTGAGAAAATCTTGGCGTTGGTAACCTGAGTGAATAAATCGTCAATCAAGGGCAAAGGATAACGAGTTTTCACTGTGATCTTGTTTAAGCCTCGATAATCAATGCAGGGACGAAGGCCTCCATCTTTTTTTTTTTTTTTTACAAAAAAGAATCCTGCCCCTGCGGGTGAACGAGAGGGACGGATGAACCCCTTAGCCAAGTTTTCTCTGATGTATTCCTGCATAGCTAGTTTCTCAGGCCCAGACAGATTATAGAGGTGACCCCTGGGAGGCATACAACCAGATCTCAAATCGATGGTACTAGGGCTGCACGATATATCGTTTTTTAATCGAAATCGCGATGTGCATCATGACGATTTCAGTATCGTCAGAGTGGCGATTTTTTTTTCATTGCGGCTGTTTTTCCGCGTTCAATGCTGTCCCCAGCATTGCACGCGTACATCACCGGCTTGTTACTATGGTGCGCTTCCTCCTTCCGGCCAGAAGGAGGAGTGAGGCACTGAATCGAGGTATGCACGGCCAGCTCTCACTTCCTTTAGCTGCCTTGGCTGTTGGCTGCAGTGAATCACGCATTGTTTTCTCCGATCCACCGCACAGTCACCCAGGCTCTCTTGCACAGCTGGGACCAGAGAACAGTGGCAGAGAGAGATAGACCACACGCAGGCTGTATACAGCACACAGCGCAGCGTCCTGCTGAAGCCACTCTAGCTGTCCGTTTACAGACAGCTTGCTGTACGAGCTTTGCTGGCAATTTCAGGTCAAAAGGGCAGGATCCTAAAGCTACATACTCACGGGGGACAATTGTCCCCCATCGCATGTGTGCACGTGAACAGGGAGTGACAGCTCCCTGCCAGTGACAGCTGTCCACACGTCTTGCCAGAAAGGCAGAGACGCGGCGGAAGCTGTTTGTGAATGGAGCATCCCCCGGCCGGATGCTCCATTCACTTGCGTAGGTCTCCTGTCGCTAGCCCGCGTACTCACGCAGGACTAGCGACAGTTCCGGCGACAGCTGTAGCCGGCGACAGCTCCGACGGGCGACGGTTTGGGGCGTGCGCGTAATACACACGGGCGACCTGTCGCCGCAACACGTGGGTGTGGCGACGGCCATACCCCGTGTGTATGGGCCTTTAGCCTCGCATCCCATCAGATAGCAATATGGGCAGTGACACCAGTAATGACAGCAAAGATCAGATTACAGCTAGAGCCGTCTGTGTAAACGGACAGCTAGACTGGCTTTAACAGGACTGTGCTGTATACAGTCTGCGTGTATGCTCTTTCTGCCTGGTCCTGCTGTGCTCTTTGTTACAGGCTCTGCTTCATGCCCATGCAGCTTAGCCACTATTTTAACTAGCCTGTCTGCCTAGTGCTTCAGGCTTAACAGTGGCAGTTGCAGAGTAGTCATTGTAGCCACAGGGGTTAAGTGTAGTGTAGCTGGGAATGGGGGCAGAAGGTTTTAGAGTAGTGTATTGCAGCATAGCTGGTGGGCATCAGGAGTTAGCTTAGTGTGTTATTGATGGGAATCAGAGGTTAGCATTGTGCAGTGGAGTTTAATTGGTGGGGCATCAAGATTCAAGTTAGCATAGTGTAGTGTATTTGTGGATCATCAGGTGTTAGCAGAGTGTAGTGTGGGCAACGTGAATTCAGTGCCAAAGCTTGATTTGAAGAAAATCGTGAAAAAATCGAAATCACAATTTTTGAGAGAAAAATCGCAATTTCATTTTTTTCCCCTAAAATCGTGCAGCCCTAGATGGGATAGTCGAAGGTACGGTGGGGGAGGGGGGGGGGAGTTTATCTGCCGATTTGGGACAGCACACGTCAGCAAATTCTGCGTATTGTTTTGGCACACCTTTAATCTGAATCTTGGTGTTACCCACGGTTACTTTCGCTAAACAATGATGATAACAATGGGTAGATCAGCTCGTTAGCTGACCTGAAACCCAATCTATCTGAGGGGACTGAAGTTGTAACCATGGCATGCCAAGAATGACGGTGGAGGTTGCCATACGCAGGACCAGAAATTGCAGATTCTCCTTATGTAGCACCCCAACACTGAACCTCAAATTCGGGGTTGGAGACAGATGTCTACTTTGCAGAGGAGAGTCATCTACAGCAGTGACCAAAACCTGTTGGTCTAATGGGAGTATAGGAATCCCCAAATTTTTTGCAAACTCGTAATCTATAAAGTTAGTTGCTGAACCAGAGTCTACGAAAGCTTCAGTGGTAACAGTCTGACCCTCCCATGTGACAGAACAGGGAAGGAGCAAACGATTGTTGTTTAGAGGTAAAGATTGCGCGCCTAGGGTATCACCTCTGACTACACCTAGGCGGCAGCGTTTCCCGACTACTTGGGACAATTCTGCACCTTATGACCCTCCTCTGCACAGTATAAACAGAGCTGTTCTGTTTTCCTGCGATTCCTCTCCACCGTTAATTTGGACTGTCCAATTTGCATTGGCTCTGGCGGAGGTGAGACGGGTGGAGGAGAGGCGAAGGAGACATATCTTACAGTGTTCTTACCGCGGGTTTGTTTCTGATACCGTAAACGGCGATCAACCCGTACTGCTAAAGCGATTGCCTCATCAATAGTTTTTGGTTCAGGGTGTCCCAACATCAAATCCGAGACTGTGTCTGACAACCCTGCTAAAAAACAGTCTAACAGTGCAAATGACCCCCACCTAGCTGAAACAGACCATTTCCTGAATTCAGCTGCATAGACTTCTACCGGATCCTTGCCTTGACGCAAGGTCTTGAGCTTCCGCTCAGCAGTGGAGGCAATGTCCGGATCATCATAAATTATGGCCATGGCATTAAAAAATTCTTCAACTGACGTTAAAGCCTCATGCCCTACCTGCAGGCTATATGCCCAAGTTTGAGAATCCCCTGATAGAAGGGTCTTAATGAATGTAATTCTCTGTGCCTCAGTTCCTGATAAATTGGGTCTCAGTTCAAAATACGACATTTCTCGATTTTTAAAGTTCTGAAAGTCAGATCTATGACCAGAAAACCAGTCTGTAACTGGAGGGGATCGCACTGCGTTTACAGCCGTCTGAAGGACCTGTATGGACCCAGACAAAGCTGTGATTTGGGTCTGATGACCGTCCAGCACCCTGATGAAATTTTCCACTGAGGTGGTGAGTGCATCAAGACGGCTGTTAAGTGCGTCCATTTTGTTTTTCAGGTCTGCCGTTCTGTAACGATTGGTGTCAGCACACAGAGAGAATCTGATTGTTGATGATCTGCAGAATCATCAACAATACAGATGTATACCTGATTATGGGTGTTCTGCAGAATCACCAATAATACAAGTATTATGCAGGAGAACAGAGGCGCCAAAAGGATAAAAGGAAGCTAAATGAGCTTAAAAACCAAATTCTTGGTAAATAGAGGAGGTAGTGGTGGACTTACCTCCTCCAAGTAGACACACAACGACTGTAGTAAAGACAGTCAATATATTTTATTTATGAACTCCAAATATGCAACGCGTTTCGCAGGTTTGATCCCGCTTCATCAGGCAATAACAACGGAGCAATAGCATATGTGGTCAGTAGAAGAGCCAGGCACCTCTGTTAAGGTGCCTGGCTCTTCTACTGACCACATATGCTATTGCTCCGTTGTTATTGCCTGATGAAGCGGGATCAAACCTGCGAAACGCGTTGCATATTTGGAGTTCATAAATAAAATATATTGACTGTCTTTACTACAGTCGTTGTGTGTCTACTTGGAGGAGGTAAGTCCACCACTACCTCCTCTATTTACCAAGAATTTGGTTTTTAAGCTCATTTAGCTTCCTTTTATCCTTTTGGCGCCTCTGTTCTCCTGCATAATATTGAGTCCACCCTGGGTGGAGGGTTGAACCCCCTTTTTCTCATCTACAGAGAGCGACTTCTTATTCCTGAGTGGGGTCAGGAAAATCTCCCCACCTGCCTTTACAGTGGTTGCCTAATGGTAACCCTGGTTTGTGAGTATTAATATTTACTCTATCTAGTAACCATTTACCAGTACATATTACACTATTGGGGCTCTTGGTGTTCCTTGTTTTTAATAATACAAGTATGACTAACCTCTGGACACCAAATGAGTAAAGTGCTTGATGAACTGAAGGCTATCTCCCGAGGAGCGGGAGATGTAAACAGCTCAGCCAAGAGCCACCTGAGGGGCAGGTGGCCCTGGGCAGTGCGGAAACTATCTCCTAGATAGTGAGGACCTGGTAACCAGGGGTCATGATATTAGATGGTAAAGTACTGTACTGCAGCCAGAGGAAGAGACCACTGGCTGCTAACAGGCCGGACTCTCTGAGGAGCGGGAGTCCTGGTTGCAGCTGACACCTGGTGGAATGGTGTTACTGCTAGTACAGATAGACTGAGCACTCAGGAAGAGTGACAGCTTGAGTGGTCGGGCAGGCCAGGTCGGCAACACACGAGCAGATCAGGTACAGAGAGAGAGACTGATTCGGTAACCAAGTACAGGCAGGGTCTGGCAAAAGAAAGGCAGATATGCAGAGGTACCGAATCAGAAAGCAAGAGAAAGGTCAACAGAGCAAATGGTCATAACATATAAATAAACAAATTCCTAGACTGGGGTGTGAGTTCCTTGGTCTCGACACCCTGGAACTAGTCTAGAGTATAACACAGTAATGGTACAGTGTTCCTAAGCTTGAGTGTGTGGTCCTTGGTCACAACACCCTGGAACTGGTCTAAAGTATAACACAGCAATGACACAGTTTCCCTAAGCTTGGGTGTGAGGTCCTTGGTCACAACACCCTGGAACTGGTCTAAAGTATAACACAGCAATGACACAGTTTCCCTAAGCTTGGGTGTGAGGTCCTTGGTCACAACACCCTGGAACTGGTCTAAAGTATAACACAGCAATGACACAGTATCCCTAAGCTTGGGTGTGAGGTCCTTGGTCACAACACCCTGGAACTGGTCTAAAGTATAACACATCAATGACACAGTATCCCTAAGCTTGGGTGTGAGGTCCTTGGTCACAACACCCTGGAACTGGTCTAACATATAACACAAACGTAATCTGGCTAAGTGTGAATTCCCAGGTCCTCCTGGTTCTAACACACTGTGAGATCTGACTGGTCTGAGTGCTCACATGTTAGTATTCGCAACGGCAGACAACCAGCAACTGACAGGCAAGCTGTATATATATTGCAGCGCTCCTCAGCGCCGCCCAGCACCACTCAGCCAATCACGCACTGCCCTGGGATCAGCTGATCGTCCTGATCAGCTGATCCCTCTTCTACTGGCGTAAAGGTCCTGCCTCCCAGCGCGCGCGTAGCTCTCCATCTGTGTGCACTAGAAGGCTCAGACAAACCAGACGCACGCTGCTGTGCGGAAACCGCCGGTCTGAACGCGGAGACAGCCGCCCCACTGCCAGACCGCGCGGCGGTGTCTCCGCAATCCATTACACTTCCCCAACTGAAAATCGAAATGTAATGATGAGAAAGACTCTCCTGTGGCCAAATATCTGAAAGAGACAGAAAAAAAAACACATGTTCATACATGTCCAATTTAAGTTGAGACATTTGTTTGAATTGTATTTTATCTTTTACAAAAATAGTCTCTATATCAATTCAACCAAATGTCACAACATTAATTCGACATGTGTGACCATCTGTGGTCTGGAAAATCGAGATTAGATAAAAAAGCAATGTATATTAACATCATAACATTAGTTGTATATGTATAAACTTTAAATTGAAGTAATTAAACATAGGAAAAAGATTAGACATTACAAAATGCAGCCCATTTCCAAACGTAATGTGGATAAGAAATATTAAAAGATAAGAGTGTGCAAAACCTGTTAACAAGTAAACTTTATACAAATCAATTATGCAAAATACCAGAGAGTAACCAATAATCTCTCCTCTGGGCTAATGCAGTCTTTGAACTGTGTATTCTCAGGTGTAATGTCAACTTTTATTAGGTCAAAAAGCAGGTAGAATCTATGTTTGAAAAAGGGAAAAAAAATACTTGTTTGTATACCAATTGCATACTGAAAAGGTACAATTATTAAACACGTTATACTTTGTGATTAATAATTATATGTAATCAAACTTAAAGAAATTATGTTAAGAAGTTTAAAACAACTGAAACAAAAAAATTAACCTACAAGTCTTAGGGCTTGATTCACAAAGCGGTGCTAACCTACTTAGCACATCTAAAGTCTTTAGACGTGCTAACCAGGGTGCTAAGTAGGTTAGCACCGAATTTCTGAATCAGATAATTCGGTGCTAACCTACTTAGCACCCTGGTTAGCACGTCTAAAGACTTTAGACGTGCTAAGTAGGTTAGCACCACTTTGTGAATCAAGCCCTTAATCTTACCTAGGAATTGTCATCCTCTTGTAATCCAGAAACTTGTCTTCAGGGGTGCTCAGATACCCCTAATCACGGATTCGAGTGAATGCGATCACGGCTCCGCCCACTTCCCGGATCATGATCACGGGAAGATTTGGGACTCTGAATAAAATTTAGATTCAAGTTGAAATCACGTATTATAACCAGAATCACGAATGCCCTTTAAATTGCTTCTAAACCCTTTTTTGACATGAAATGATGCATTATGCATCATGTTTTTAGAAAAAAAATATTAATTATATTATGTGTGAAGGTCTAAGTACTAAAAAAAATTGAAGATCTTTAGCATCTTCTTCTTCTTCATCCCCATCTTCTTCTTCACCATCTTCTTCTTCCTTACCATCATCTTCTTCACCATCTTCTGCTTCTTCACCATCTTCGTCTTTTCCACCATCTTCTTCTTTTAGTAGTCAATATTGCGGCTCTTATTTTTTTGTGTGGCATCATGCATGTTACATTAGCACGAGTAGCAGGCGGATTGGCGGGTATCATAGAAGGCCACGGAACCTGGCGGTGGTACCACAGCAGCCAGTAATCCCAAGAAATGATTATAACAGCAGGAGGAGGAGTGGACTACTTACAAGACACAAGGGCAAAGACAATGATAAAGAAACTGAAAGGGAATTTTGCAAGGTATGGCATTCCAGAGATTGTATTCTCCGATAATGGTCCTCAGTTTACCTCGGATGAGTTTAAACAATTCAGCATGGTGTGGGATTTTCAACACCAAACCCCATCACCTGGATATCCTTAAAGCAATGGCAAAGAAGACTCAGCAGTAAAGACCACCAAAAGACTGATGCAGAAAGCAGAACAGGCTGGCACAGATGTTTATTTGAGTTTGCTGTATTATAGAAATACACCCAGTCAAGGCCTGGAGACTAGTCCAACACGGAGACTTATGAACAGGCGCACCAGGACTCTGTTACCAACTATGAGCCGTCTCTTGAAACCAAAAGTTGTGGAGAACTGCAAAGAGAAACTGCAGAGGAATCAAAGTCGACAGGCATTGTACTATGATAAGTCAGCCAAAGATCTACCAGTGCTCCAGAGAAATGATACAGTACGTGTTCAGCCAATGAACAAGTATCAGAGACAATGGCATAAGGCAAAAGTTGTGCTGTAATTAGGATCTTGGTCCTATGAAGTGATAACAGAGGAAGGAAGAAAACTGAGAAGAAATCGGAGACATTTAAGAAAGACTGAGGAAAGATACAGGATGAGGCCAAGTGAGCCATATTGGGACAATTACACTTATCCATCTACATCTGCAGATACAGAAGCAACAAGCAGGGCCGGTTTAAGCAACAATGGGGGCCCAGGGCAAAATAAACCTGGGGGGCCCCCCAACAGATACCCTGGAACAAAAATCGGCATTAAGGAACCTTTTTTGCAGCTGGTATAGTCAGGGTGTGAAGCCCCAATCGGTTGGAGCTCCACATTCTGGATATCCCAGCCTGCATGGGGGACAAGGGGTTAAAAATTTTCTGGAGGGGGGACCCCACATAATTTTTTTTTTTTAAATTCCCACACTAAACATAAAAAAAAATTGTGAAAATAGGAAAAAATGCCAGGGATCTTCATGCAGCCATATTGCGGCTGTATGACGATCCCTGGCCAAAGCGCTGCGGCTGCGTATGGACCCCCAGGAAACCCCGTCAGGAAATGTATTGCTCTTTCTTTTGATGCATGTAAAGTTACACTACCGTTAGATTTGCTACTAAAAGTGACATTTACCGCATTTAAAAGTATACTTTTTTCCTTCGAAACTTTAAAATCGATTTTCTCAAAAACTGTAAGATTTTTTGAAAAATTGTTTTTTCTTCTTATTCCCAATGATCTCCTTAACATATTCTGCAAATTTAGGGTTTCTAGCATTTAAGGTGGATTTGCTATTAACCATTAAAGTCGGCAGGTTTTTAAATGTGTATTTTTTTTCCTTTGAAACTTTAAAATCGATTTTCTCCAAAACTATAAGGTAGATTTGAATGTTTTCCCTCTTGTAGCCACTGGGGGCCCCTACAAGCTCTGGGGCCCTGGGGCAATTGCCCCCTTTGCCTCTATGGTAGCGCCGGCCCTGGCAACAAGAGTAATACAAGAATGTGAGGAAACGCGGAAAAGCCACCGCAAGGACTCAGAGTGAGGCGGCTGTTTCCGCGTCTAACATGGCGGCACAACGCGAAGAAACCGCCGCATGCCGCATGGGCAGAGCGGTGGAGTCCGCGTTGGAGGCGGCGGATTGCACGCATGACAAAGCAGCTGACATTGCGACTGGACGCAGGGAAATCGCCGCTCACTTAGAGAGCGGGGCGGCGGTCCCCGCGCCTGAATCAGTGGTTACATTGCAAGACATGTCTGGTGTGGCTGGGACACTGGTTCAGAAGGACGCGCGCGCGCGCGCTGAGAGGCAGAGCTTATATGACAGCCAGAAAAGGGTCAGCTGACCAGGCGGGTCAGCTGACATTTTCACCACCTGCCATTGGTCCAGCACTTAGGGGAGCCGCTGGAGAGCGCTTTGCTATATATACTGGGTGCTGGTCATTCTCTGGTTGTCTGCCGTTGCGATCACTACATGGTAGCACTCAGACCTTGTCTGTATCTGTATACAATGAACAGAGGCGCCAAAAGTATAAGATTAGATTAAATGAGCTTAAAAACCAACTTAAATGGCAAAATTGAAGGAGGAAGTGGTGGTCTTACCTCCCTCAAGCAGACACGACAACGACTGCGATTCAGACAGTCAAACACATTTATTAGGAACTCCAAAAAGAAATGCAACGCATTTCGCAGGTTCAACCCCGCTTCATCAGGCAATATAGGGAGGAGTATCAAACAATCTGCACAAGGATTCAAATTAAGCGCCTCTTAATTTGAGGCGCTTGAGGCGCTTAATTTGAATCCTTGTGCAGATTGTTTGATACTCCTCCCTATATTGCCTGATGAAGCGGGGTTGAACCTGCGAAACGCGTTGCATTTCTTTTTGGAGTTCCTAATAAATGTGTTTGACTGTCTGAATCGCAGTCGTTGACGTGTCTGCTTGAGGGAGGTAAGACCACCACTTCCTCCTTCAATTTTGCCATTTAAGTTGGTTTTTAAGCTCATTTAATCTAATCTTATACTTTTGGCGCCTCTGTTCATTGTATACAATTTTGAGTCCACCGTTGGTGGAGGGTTGCTACCCTTTCTTCCTGTCTACAGAGAGCGACTTCTTAATCCAGAGTGGGGTCAGGACAATCTCCCCACCTGCCTTTACAGTGGTTGCCTGCTGGTGACCCTGACTTTTGAGTATCTAGCAACACAAACTTATTGCCACCTTGTCCAGTACGAATTACACTATTGGGGCTCTTGGTGTTCCCTGTTTTTGTCTGTATCTGTGTTCTAGCATAGTTTCCAAAGGTGTTGACATCAAGGAGTTCACACCTTAGCATTAGGAACATTAAATTGTATTATTTGTTATGACCTTCTGCCTGCCTGACTATTCCTCTGAACTCTGATCTTGTACCTTGCTATTTCTGATATCCTGTTGCCAAACTCTGCTCGTTCCTGGACTCTGTATTTGCCTCCTGATTCTGTACTGTGCTAATCTGATACTCCGTTGCCAAACCCTGTCTGTTTATTGGATTCCGTATCTGCCTCCTGAATCTGTACCTTATCTGTCTGTGTGTTATCGACCTGGCTTGCCGACCTCGAGAACTGGCCTTACTGTTAGAGGCAGTTCCCAGACCTGTTAGTGACACCCTACCTCTCAGGTGTCACTCACGCTCTGTCCTTCCTATCCTCAGCCTAGCTCCTCCCCCTGGAGAGTCTAGGCCATAGGAAGGAACATACTTCTGGAGAAGTACTCAAAGTATACTGTTGCATCTAACACTCACTTGTTCTTTCTGGTGTCCAGAGGTTAGTAGATATATCTGATTATCGGTGATACTGCAGATCACCAATAATCGGGTATATTCTGTATTCCTGGTGAGACTGCAGTTCACCGGTAATCAGATCCTTTCTGTGTTAAACCGATCGTTACAGAACGGCAGACCAATAATGCAAATGGACGCACACACTGACCGTCTGGGCGCACTTGCTACTTCGGTGGAAAACATCAACCAAGTGCTGGGTAGTCACAAGACTATGATTGAGGCCTTGTCTGGTTCTTTACAAACCCTCCAGACAGCAGTGGATGAGGTGCGATCCCCTCCTAGCTCTGACATACGTTTGCCTGTACCCGAGAAATTTTCTGGTGACAGATCTGACTTCCGAAATTTTAAAAGTAGAGTGTTATCTTACTTTGAGTTGAGACCCCGATCTTCGGGAAATATGACCCAAAGGTTCACATTTATTAAGACTTTGTTATCAGGCGATTCTCAGACGTGGGCGTACAGTCTGCCCACCGGGGATTTGGCCCTCTCTTCAGTGGATGAATTTTTTAAAGCCATGGCAGTAATTTACGACGACCCAGACCTTGCCGCGACCTCTGAGCGGAAGCTCAAGCTCTTGCGTCAAGGCAGGGGTCCGGTCGAAGATTACGCAGCCGAATTTAGGAGGTGGTCAGTTTCAGCCAGGTGGGACACCTATGCCCTATTAGATTGTTTCTTATCAGGGTTGTCAGATGAGGTTTCAGATCTCATGTTAAGTCTGCCTGAACCTAAGACAGTCGATGAGGCCATTTCATCGGCCATTCGAGTCGACCGCAGACTGCGCTATCAGAAACAGACCCGGGGTAGTAGTCATGTAAGAATGGTGTCCTACGCTGCGCCTCCAGTAACTCCACCTCCTCCTGTCTCGCTTCCACCCGAACCAATGCAAATTGGTCGGTCGAAACTATCCCAAGTGGAGCGAAGACGCAGGATGTCTGAGCGGCTGTGTCTTTACTGCGCAGAGGGGGGTCATAGAGTACGTAATTGTCCTAACAAGCCGGGAAACGCTATCGCCTAGGAGTTGTAGGGGGTAGCACCCTAGGCACACGGCTTTTACCCCTAGAAGATAAACGGTTACTCCTTCCCTGTACAGTCACATGGGAGGATAAAACTGAGGTTTCTGAAGCTTTTATTGATTCAGGCTCTGCAGCTAATTTTATGGATTTTGAATTTGCAAAGAGATTGGGTATTCTGTTCACCCCAGTTAAACCACCCATTTAGGTTACGGCAGTAGATGATTCCCCCCTGCAAAGTAATCATCCGCTGTCTCAGACACCAGAGGTGGAAGTCACTATAGGGGTGTTACATAAGGAGAGACTACAGTTTTTTGTGTTACACATGACCACCTCCACAGTCATCCTTGGCATGCCATGGCTGCATTTACACTCTCCACAGATTAATTGGGCTACCGGTCAGCTGACTAGCTGGTCGACTCACTGTTTTCAGCAGTGTTTAGGGAGAGTGACACTGGGCCAGACCAGGATCCAGTTGAAGGGGGTACCAGTACAATATTCCGAGTATTCTGATGTGTTCTGTCCCAAGGCTGCAGATAAGTTACCTCCACATCGCCCCTTTGATTGCCCCATCGATCTCCGATCGGGTTGTATGCCCACTAGGGGCCATCTTTACAATTTGTCTGGTCCAGAGAAAGTGGCCATGCAGGAATACATTCGTGAAAATTTAGCCAAGGGGTTCATTCGCCCTTCCTGGTCACCTGCCGGCGCAGGTTTCTTTTTTGTTAAGAAAAAAGACGGAGGCCTGCGGCCTTGCATTGATTACCGGGGCCTGAATAAAATCACAGTAAAGAATCGCTACCCGTTGCCCTTGATAGATGACTCATTTACACAGATAACCGACGCTAAGATCTTTTCAAAGTTGGATTGACAGGGGGGCATACAACCTAGTACGGATCAGAAAGGGCGATGAATGGAAGACGGCCTTTAACACGCCCGACGGGCATTACGAGTACCTGGTGATGCCCTTCGGGCTGTGTAACGCCCCGGCTGTCTTTCAGGAACTGATTAATGAAGTATTCAGGGAGGTATTGGGCAAGTTCGTGTTGGTATACCTAGATGATATACTTATCTTTTCTAACAACCTCTCTGAGCACAGGACACAGGTCAAGTTTGTATTGGATAAACTAAGGCAAAACATGCTTTACGCTAAATTGGAGAAATGCATCTTCGAGGTAACATCTGTCACCTTTTTAGGGTACATTATTTCCACCTCGGGCCTGTCTATGGATCCTGCTAAGGTTTCTGCTGTGTTGGAATGGCCTCAACCAGTGAGGTTGAAATCTCTTCAGAGATTTCTAGGCTTTGCCAATTACTATAGAAGGTTCATAAAGGGGTACTCCATTGTTATTGCACCCCTCACCTGTCTCACTAAGAAAGGGGCAGATACTACCCACTGGCCTCCAGAGGCTGTGCATGCATTCTCCACTTTGAAAGATTTGTTTTGCTCTGCACCCATCCTGAGACACGTTGACACTTCCTATCCCTTTATTGTTGAGGTGGACGCCTCGGAGGTCGGGGTAGGGGCTGTGCTGTCCCAGCGGTCAGGGTTGCAGGGTAGATTGCACCCATGTGCCTACTTTTCTCGTAGGTTCTCTCCGGCAGAGAGAAACTACAATATAGGCAACAGGGAGCTCCTGGCCATCAAATTGGCCTTTGAAGAATGGCGTCATTGGTTGGAAGGAGCAGAACATACGATTACAGTTTACACTGACCACAAAAATTTAGAATACATAGAGAGAGCCAAGAGATTAAGCCCTCGGTCAGGCTCGAAGGTCATTGTTCTTCTCGAGTTTCAGATTTATAATTACGTACACCCCAGGGAGCAAAAACATTAAGGCAGATGCCTTGTCTAGATGCTTTGAGCCAGAGACAGCACAGCCCTCCCTCCCAGAGACCATTGTCCCACAGAGACTGGTATTAGCTACAACTGAGACTTGGGAAGATTGGACAGAGACTTTAGGTCCTTTTCAGCAGGACATCCCGGAGGGGAAGCCCAAAGGGGTTATGTTTATTCCACTGCCATTTCGCCTTCAGATTTTGCAGATGTTCCATTCACACAGGAATGCAGGACACCCTGGGGCCTCCAGAACACAGGACCTTGTAGCCAGATGCGCTTGGTGGCCGTCTCTAGCAGCCGATTGCAAAGAGTTTGTTAGAGAGTGTGCGGTGTGTGCGAGGAGTAAGCCCTCCCGACTGGCATCTGTGGGAAGATTGCAGCCCTTGCCCACCCCGAGTGAGCCATGGACCCACTTGTCCATGGATTTTGTGGGTGAGCTCCCCAGGTCTGAGGGCATGTCGGTCATTTGGGTGGTAGTCGACCGCTTTAGTAAAATGGCCCATTTTGTGCCCTTGAAAGGACTCCCCTCGGCCCAGGAATTAGCCGATTTGTTCATCATCCACGTTTTCCGATTGCATGGCATTCCGGAAAACATCGTGTCAGCTAGGGGAGTCCAAATTGTTTCCAGATTTTGGAGGGCATTCTGTCACCAAATGGGCATGGAACTGTAATTTTCGTTGGGCTACCACCCACAGACCAATGGTCAGACGGAAAGAGTCAACCAATCATTGGAACAGTTTTTGAGGTGTTACGTTGCAGAGGCGCAAAATGATTGGGTCAAGTTTTTACCCTTCGCAGAATTTGCGCACAATAATTTGAAAAGTTCCTCTTCAGGATTTTGTCCATTCCAGGTAGTGACCGGGAAGTTGCCTAAATTCTCCCCATTGCCAGTCGCCTCCACTCCGTTTCCAGCTCTAGAGGCCTGGCAAAGGTCATTTAAAGATATATGGTGGATTGTGAAAAATAGTTTGGAGAAGGCGTTTCAAAGTCAAAAAGGTCAAGCTGACAAGAGACGTTCCTTAGAGTGGAGGTTTTTGCCAGAAGATTTAGTCTGGGTGTCCACACGTCACTTGACCTTGAAACAGCCCTCGGCTAAGTTGGGGCCCAGGTATGTGGGTCCATTCCCAGTAACTAAAAAGATCAACGATGTCACTTATGCCATTGACCTCCCTGCCAGTATGCGCAGCGCGAGATCCTTTCACGTGTCCCTGCTTAAGCCAGCAGTTCATGTGGGTCCCACTCCTCCTCCTCCTGTGATGATAGATGACCAACCTGAGTACGAAGTAGAGAAGATTTTAGACTCTCGCATAGTTCAGAACTCAGTACAATATCTGGTTCATTGGAAAAGGTATGGTATTGAGAGATCATGGGTACCTGAATGTCGCATGCATGCTGACAAATTAAGAAGGGAGTTCCACGCGTTGCATCCTGAGAAGCCTGGTATGTCGGGCGTTTTGTCAATGTTTGTATTAATCGTTAAAAATTAGAAAATCACAAATATAAAGCTCCTAAAAAATGGGAGGAGCAAACAATACAAACACACGCCTAACTATATGAGTTCGTTTTTCGAGGTTTTACAGTACTGGTTTAAACATGTAAATAAACGTAGACCAACTTGTAAAAATATCAATTTAATATCAAATAAATATTACAATATCAAAACAATATAAAATTGCACTTTTGATTTAACACAAGACTCATAAGGTTATTCCTACAATGAGCAATGAGCTGGATAATACAATTTCAGTAAAACATCAAAATGTTATTATACTAATTTATCAATAACAGCAGGATTTAAACCATTTATCAGTCAACTCAAATACAGTATAGAGCTATGAGTCATCAAATATGGCCACCGGCCATGTTACCACAGAATTTGTGGAGACAAGATGGCTGAATCAAAAATAAAATGGCTGCTATTAAAATTAAAATGGCGGTTATTAAAATCAAAATGGCTGCTATCAAAAATCAAAATTGCGCAGTCAAAATCAGAAATGCGCTATCCAAAATAAAATGGCTGATGTCAGCTATACCATTCACTATGACAAATTTAGGATGACTCAGTGGATATAACGACTGGGCGTTGCCTTACAATTGATGTGCAATCAACTATAAATGACAGGAATTTTACTTCTGTCTACACTTTAACCTCCGCTGGCCTGTGTTACTACACAGAGCGAGCGGGTAACATGCATATATATAATTTTGGAATGAAATATCTTATTGAGTCATTCTAAACTTTGCTAGGTGTGGCCTGCACATGCTGCGGCAAAATATCAATATTTAGAGGAGGTAGCTTGAAATCTAGCTTTTATCCAAAACTGAGTTAAACAGCCAGTTATCAATGAACATATGGTAGATCCTATGGGAGTCGTTTCCAATTTGCAACTTTGGAAAAGCTTCCCCCTTTCGGATGGTTATTTAAACTATCAAACAATGAAATTCAATCAATACATCATATGTTCAGATATTCTGCGCTGTAATAAGCCAACTAACTAAAATGGTTATTAATAGTTACCAAGATGGCCTCTGGGGCGTATTCCTTTAGGCGTGGCCGCTTGTGATCATTCAGATGGCATGGATTCCCCTGTGAGCCCTCTTCAGCTGGTGATCTGATGATCGATCCATCATTGAATGCACCCTCTCTTCTTATTCCCCTCACTACCTATGGTCCTGCCCAGGAGATTAAATCTTCCAACCTATCACAAGGCAGTGGGAGTGATCAGTGGGAGTTTCCTATAACTAATCTTTAACCCAAGTGTAATCCTGGATTTCATCCACTGGAGGTGCTGCTGGCTAACTAAGCACCTTCTTAATGGGATATTTGGCAAACTAAAAACATTTTGATCGTGTTTTATTAATTATCACTCATAGTGGATGAATCAATGCTATAATTCCTCTATGGATAGCTGATCTTAATTGAATCACTGGTTATGTTTTATTACACAGTGACAGTTTCTACCATATTTAAGATAGATTTGATGTGATCCAAAAATCATATTGACATATTTAAAATCATCATGGATCTCTCATTATATAAAATATTGTGCTTGTTAGCAGAGTTTTATACCATTAACATTATTGTCTACAATGCAACAAGGATAAATATATAGTATTTCCATAACATTCTGGATATATTCATTCAGAGAATCTTTATATTAATACATATACATTTTCATGTTATTACTGGTTTGTCCAGCTATAGGAAAAATAAAGGTAACATTCTCAATCGATATGTCATATTACATATATGTGCTGTCTGCATTCTGAACCTAGATGGGGAATTGTAATATAACTTTATACCTTTTTAATATGAACGATTGCTGACAGCAGAGTCAGTATAGTTTTCCTAAACCTTGTTTTTGTGTCCGGACTTTGGAACCACAAACATTGTGAAACAAAAACCCATGAAAGGTTTCTATGCATTCAATGTAGCCAGGTTTGAGCAATTGTACACAAATGCTAGTCTATCCTTAAACAATCTATTGTCACTCAGACTCCTCTTGTTTGGCAATTGTTTGTCCTAAAAACAATGAATGGTCTGATATCATTGTCCAGGCAAAGTGGATAGGTTTATCCACTGCAAACAGCACATCAGCTGACTGCCTGTTACTAATAGCTAACCTTACTTTAGAGACACAGATTGTGCAATTCAGCATTACAGGATATATTAAAATAAACCATATATATTTCTAAATATTCAATGCACCTATGTTAACTAGAATCACCATACATTAAAAAGATTTTGTCTCCTGCACCTTAGGGAAGGAAATATTAGATTTATTTCTTTTTGATCATACACAGTTCAGTTTATTGGAAAAACGATATTCCGCCATATGGAAATCTCGACAGGTAGGAGCTGTCCGGAGTCCACTCCTCAGGGGGGGGTACTGTGAGGAAACGCGGAAAAGCCGCCGCAAGGGCTCAGAGTGAGGCGGCTGTTTCCGCGTCTAACATGGCGGCACAACGCGAAGAAACTGCCGCATGGGCAGAGCGGTGGAGTCCGCGTTGGAGGCGGTGGATTGCACGCATGACAAAGCAGCTGACATTGCGACTGGACGCAGGGAAACCGCCGCTCACTTAGAGAGCGGGGCGGTGGTCCCCGCGCCTGAATCAGTGGTTACATTGCAAGACATGTCTGGTGTGGCTGGGACTGCTAGTCCACGCAGGTTCAGAAGGACGCGCGCGCGTGCTGAGACGCAGAGTTTATATGACAGCCAAAAAAGGGTCAGCTGACCAGGCGGGTCAGCTGACATTTTCACCACCTGCCATTGGTCCAGCACTTAGGGGAGGCGCTGAAGAGCGCTTTGCTATATATACTGGGTGCTGGTCATTCTCTGGTTGTCTGCCGTTGCGATCACTACGTGGTAGCACTCAGACCTTGTCTGTATCTGTGTTCTAGCATAGTTTCCAAAGGTGTTGACATCAAGGCGTTCACACCTTAGCATTAGGAACATTGAATTGTATTATTTGTTATGACCTTCTGCCTGCCTGACTATTCCTCTGAACTCTGATCTTGTACCTTGCTATTTCTGATATCCTGTTGCCAAACTCTGCTCGTTCCCGGACTCTGTATTTGCCTCCTGATTCTGTACTGTGCTAATCTGATACTCCGTTGCCAAACCCTGTCTGTTTATTGGATTCCGTATCTGCCTCCTGAATCCGTACCTTATCTGTCTGTGTGTTAACGACCTGGCTTGCCGACCTCGAGAACTGGCCTTACTGTTAGAGGCAGTTCCCAGACCTGTTAGTGACACCCTCCCTCTCGGGTGTCACTCACGCTCTGTCCTTCCTATCCTCAGCCTAGCTCCTCCCCCCTGGAGAGTCTAGGCCATAGGAAGGAACATACTTCTGGAGAAGTACTCAAAGTATACTCTTGCATCTAACACTCACTTGTTCTTTCTGGTGTCCAAAGGTTAGTAGATATATCTGATTATCGGTAATACTGCAGATCACCAATAATCGGGTATATTCTGTATTCCTGGTGAGACTGCAGTTCACCGGTAATCAGATCCTCTCTGTGTTACACCGATCGTTACAAAGAAGGGCAGAGAGAGACTGCAGTTGGCAGAGAGACTGCAGTAGACATTGCTCTGCCTGTATCAGCACAAGTACCACAAGAACATGGACAGGCACCATATGTAACACGAGCAAGCAGAACAACTAAAAAACCAGCTCATATGAACGATTATGTTTAATGTACAAACTCTAGACAGATCAGTATAGCTAGAGTTTTGGTTGAATTTTCTACATATACATATACAGTGTTGTGTTTACTTTTTGTCAGTTAAAAGAGAAAGGATGTAGGAATACAGTATGTAGTATTGCAGTTTAGCCACTAGGTGTCTCACTACTGTTATGAAGGATTCAGTTTTGTACAACTTGTTGGTTCCTCCCTGTGTATGTGTAAAGGACACAGGCTTTTGTGATAACTAAGCATGATTATAGCCTCTCAATTATAATCTACCATGTGTGTCTGCAAATAGAAGAAACCTAACATAACAAACAGTATATACACTGCACTGACTAGCACAATCAAATAACTACTATACAGCAATATAATATATGTGTTGTACAGGTGTAAAATAGCAAAATCGCACTGTTTTTAACAGTAAAAAGCACTTGCTCACAGCCAGATAGCTCAGAGAAGCTCTCAGCACTACCAGAGTCAAGCAAGGATGAGATTTTCAAGATGGACGCCACCTTATATAGAGGAGAGGAAAGCAGAGGCTCCCCTCCTCTGATTGGTTGTTAGGGCCTTGACTGGGGGCCCTCTGATTGGCCCAACGGCATCATATGACATCATTTCCCTGGTTACCGTGACTCCGGACTCAATCACGGGTGCATTCAAAACCGGCATCCGTGATCGAGAGCAATTATTAATGCCGAATTGGAGACCGAGATCGGGAAAAAGGGCTCATGATCATGGGATAGCAGTGATCATGAGCTCGTGATGAACACCACTGCTTGTCTTGATTTCCCAATAGGCTAGCAAAGTGCCCCTTTTCTCACCTTTCCTCAAGGAGGGGATGGACCCACCACCTCCTTACAGTTTGATATCTGCGGCATAACATGTGCAACAGAATCAGAAATGATAAGCCCCCTTATAGGAGACGTGCAATGTACTTAAGCATACTGCTGCTTAGCTTGCAGTATGTATTCCAGCCACAGGAAGTGAGTGCTAGAGAGCCTGTTTTATAAGGGTTTGTGCTCACCCTGAATATCATTAAACGCACATCAATGCATGTGCATACAAAGGCCTGTTTTATGCGGTGCGGCCAGGGCCGGTGCTACCATAGAGGCAAAGGAGGCAATTGCCCCAGGGCCTCAGAGCCTTTAGGGGCCCCCAGTGGCTACAAGAGGGAAAAAAATCAAAAAGAGTTTTTGAGAAAATCGATTTTAAAGTTTCAAAGGAAAAAAAATACACATGTAAGGCTTGGTGGTGTATTCTCCACAGTCAGCATGCAACGCATGAGCTGGCGTGGAGGAGGTACACACACCAGCACAAGGAAACAGGCTATCCCTAGTATAGTGGAGGGGAGGACTGACTCCAATAGGAGATTGTGGCGCACAGAGCCGGTGCAGATCTGACAGCCACAAACAATGCTTTCGTTATAACGTCTCAGCGCAAAGTAGCACTGAGCGCATAAACCAAAACTGAGGAGATCAGGACAGGTAGACAGAATGAACGCTTGCTAGCTAGCGGCTACTTAGCGACAGCAAGCGTCCAAAACAAGACAGACTGGAATGAGGCAGCCAATGCGATTGCAGCGATGGCGTGCCTCACAAAGACAGGACAGGATAGTCAGGAAATAGCAGGATCAAGATAGATGAACGTAACACAGACAAATATACAATAAGTATGTTTTCCTAGCGTATTACAATTACAGCTATCAATGAAACTATTTGTAACGTCTGACTAACATATGTATATATCGGCAATGAACCGATATATGACATAAGCAGGAACGCTGACTAGGACTGGAGTAATACAGGGAACAGGACTCAGAAGGATTCGCTATCTCTTCGCAGAGATGAACGCAATCCACAAACGGTAACAGAACAGGATTCAGAAGGATTCGTTATCTCTTCGCAGAGATGAACGCAATCCACAAACAGTAACAGAACAGGATTCAGAAGGATTCGTTATCTCTTCGCAGAGATGAACGCAATCCACAAACGGTAACAGGACAGGATTCAGAAGGATTCGTTATCTCCTCGCAGAGATGAACGCAATCCACGAACAGGACCAGGAGCAGGATACTAGCTCAGCACGGGTGCTCACGATACGCGCAAACTACCAAAACGTGCTGGAAAGCTGACTAACTGCACACAGGATATAAACAGTTCGTGTACGTATACATCAGCGACACTGATGTATCAACGTAACACGAATACAAGGAAAATAATAAACGTGCTGGTATGCATATATATGGGCAATGAACCAATGTATGATGCAAAACCAGCAAAGTATCTTTTAGAACAAGAAACACGATCGGGGGCTGAAGCGACAGCAAGACAGGCTTAAACTGAAGCTATGAAAACCCGAGGAGTCCTGCAGGAAGCAGATCTTTATACTGAGGTCATCCAATGGGAGCAGACATGCAGATTCCCACACAGGTGAATGATAATCAGTCACAAGCTGACAGCAGGGAAAGGCAGACAAAGCTATGCAGCTTGCATGAAAAGAGATCAGAACTACCTGAGCTGCAGCACTACTACTTCCAGCAATGCCTGCTGCAGCAGCGATCATTACAACACATTTAAAAACCCACCGACTTTAACGGTTAATAGCAAATCCACCTTAAATGCCAGAAACCCCAATTTTGCAGGATATGTTAAGGAGATCATTGGGAATAAGAGGAAAAGGCAATTTTTCAAAAAGACCTTATAGTTTTTGAGAAAATTGATTTTAAAGTTTTGAAGGAAAAAAGTATACTTTTAAATGCGGTAAATGTCACTTTTAGTAGCAAACCTATCGGTAGTGTAATTTTACATGTATCAAAAGAAAGAGCAATAAATTTCCTGACGGGGTTTCCAGGGGGTCCATACGCAGCCGCAGCGCTTTGGCCAGGGATGGCTATACAGCCGCAGTATGGCTGTATGAAGATCCCTGGGATTTTTTCCTATTTTACCAATTTTTTTTTTTATGTTTAGAGTGTGGGAATTTTTTTGTTTTTTAACCTTCCCAGCGTTCAATTTCCCCAGGATTTCTGTGCAAACAGTGATAAAATTTATTTTTAAAACTTTTTTTTTCCCTGTAACTTGCCAAAATGTGTCAAGCAAGGGTCTAGTATACAGTGCAGGAGAGTATTGATGTGTATGCATGTTTATACTGTTCACAGCATGTTTTTTTGAATGGACATTTCTGTCCATACCGCTAGGGAGGTTAAAGTTATGTGGGGTCCCTCCTCCTGAAACTTTTCAACCCCTTGACCCTCATGCAGGCTGGGATAGCCAGAATGTGGAGCTCCGACCGATTGGGGCTTCACACCCTGACTATACCAGCTGCAAAAAAGGTCCCTTAATGCCGATTTTTATTCCGGGGTATCCGTTGGGGGGCCCCCAGGTTTATTTTGCCCTGGGGCCCCATTGTTGCTTAAACCGGCCCTGGGTGCGGCGGGCGTGAAGTATCACTAACTGGTTTGCAGTATGAAACCGGCCTCACACATTTTGGTAATTTACAGGAACAAAAGTTATGAAAATTAATTGGATCACTTTTTGCACAGAAATCCAGCCGAAACTGATCACCAGGGAGGTTAAAATAGATGATTCCTATTGGTCTGTTAAATGACTAATTAGGAAACCTGGTGGCACATTTAAATTGAACCTGAGGTTTGAGACCTATGGAAGCTGCCATATTTATTTCCAGTTGCCTGGCCGTCCTGCTGAACATTTTGGTCAGTAGTGTCTAAATCACACACCTGAAACAAGCAAGTAGTTGATCTTATCAGATTTATCAGATATCTGATCTGCATGTTTGTTCAGGGTCTATGGCTCAAAGTTTTACTGGCAGCAGGACAGCCAGGCAATGTGCATTATTTAAAAGGAAATAAATATTTCAGCCTCCATATCCCTCGCACCTCGGGTTCCCTTTAGAGATGCCTTACTTTAGTATAGCAAATGCACGAGGGGGAGAGCGATGGGTGCTGTGGTGTTTTGGTAGTGTTAAGACCTTAGACGATATTGGTGTGGGACATGTCTGAGGATATTGGCTTAAGATCATTAATTAAAGAAAGTATTGCTAATTAAGAACATTAAAGGACTTTTTTTCATGGTTACATTTTTATTTCTATTTTATCTTTGTGGAAATGGGTAAGGGGTGAGATGTGCATTTAGGTCAATTACTGTCTGTTTTTCGGTGCCCAGGTCTGAAACCCTTCAGGTACCTCCTGTAGAGTGGGCTGATAGGAGCGGGAGTTAGGGGTGCTGAAAAGGTCACTGCAGTAGCCCGTTTGCTTGGACAAACGCTGTCTCATGCAAGTATACCTACTGCCTGGTACTTCCTCACCACTGGAAGTCTGGCTTGCACCAACCTCCAGAGATGCAGAACCAATGGCAGTTAGGGAAGCAGTCAGTGGAGGAAGACACGATGCAGTGGTAATACCAGCTTCCACAGAACATATCTACTTATCTACTTCTCCCTTATGGTTCAAGCGCATGTGCAACAGCAGGGATGTGGTACCCATTTGTGAGCTTGGATGTCCTTGCTACTCGCTCATCATCCCCTTTCATATGGAAATAGGCCCACACTGGAGAGCTGCATATAACTTTTCTCCTGTTCTTTTTATGTGCCTGCTGGTTGCCCTGTGCCTCCTCCACCTCCCCGACAGTCACGTCCTGCCTGTTGAATCCCCTGCTTGGACCCACTCCTTATGTTGTTTGTTTGGGACTCATGTGAGGCTGAATGGAGGCTCCTTCCATCCCCAGCCTGCTGCTACTGCCTTTCCTCTACTGTGTACCTCTGTTTCTGAACTGCTGCTAGCTCTCCCAGTGGTTCCCAGGTAACATCACAATCATTGTCATCAGCAAATTCCTCTAGTCTAGGCCAACCTATGCAAAACCAGCCACTGATCCACCACCACAGCCCTCCGCTGCTTCAACACCACTACCCAGGAACTCCTGTCTACACACTACAAGGGTTTCCAAGTCTGCTTCCTGCTCCATAGATTGCATTGCACGGACTGATCTTTAGCCTCTTTTTCATAGACTGGGGTGAGTTCTCGGAAGGTACAGGCATTTGTGCAGTGCTAACTTTGGGCTGGTTGTGTGCACCTTTCACGGCTGTGCTGGTTCCTGCTGCTGCAGAAGGGCCTGCTTCACTTTGGCACCCAGAGACCCAGTCAACTATCTTCTGCACATTACGAGGCTCTATGCCAACTTTATTCCTCCAGTCCTTCAAATACCTGTAGCAATATACTGCTACTCTGCACACATCTCTAATCGGTTACAACCTTTTGCAGCTGCTCTTCCCATCATGGTGGACTCCTGGGAAATACATCCTCTGCTAGATGAGACAGGTCACCTAACACCTCATCTGCCCCTGTCTCGTCATGTTTAGTTTTTGAGGCCAATCAGCTTCACCACAAAACAATATGACTGACACAATGCACTGGACTCCATAAATGAAATTGCACTTGCTTTTCATTTTTGGCAATGTAAGACTGCCTCACAACACAATACTATATCAGAGTTTATGAAAACTGGGCTGCAGAAAGTGCACTGTAAAAGATTTGTAGTGGCAGAGAATAGTTTATCACAAATATAGTGTCACTAAAAATGTCAAGTAAAAGGCCACACCAAGCTAACCTCTGTGCACACAATGTTACAGAGCACAGTATTCTGGATTGCAGCATTGCACAACATTACAGTGCAATATTTGTGGGATTGCAGTACTACACAATGTTACAGTGCAAAATGTGCTGGATGCCAGTAAACTCTGGCTCTCAAACACAATCACAAACTACTATAGAAAAGGCCTACACTCTCTACACTGCCCCTCAATCCTTCCCTTATATACAGTAGTACAGCTCACCCTAAGCTCTCCACTAGCTTCTAACTAGCATGAGATCAGCATAGGAATGAGGAAATCCCTCCCTCTGCCCCTCTAGTTGTCTGCCTGGGGTGGGGTTGTACTATGTACAGTGCTATGGAAGCCTGTAACAAGCTATTAGTAGCAAAAGTTTCTGTACCATGTTAGCCAAACAAATGATGTAGGTGCTTTTCACAGATTGATTATGATTTGGCCTATGACCCTTCAATGTGATCGCTCAAGGATTGCTCCAAAAATGCTGCAGCCCAATCACTTAGGGCCCATTCACACTAGAGTGTTTTGCCGGCGATTTTGGCAAAACGCTGAAGCGCTAGCACTTTTTAAAGGGTTAGTACTATAAAACCCTATGGGCCCGTTCTTACTTGGGCGATTTGCGTTAATGGCCGGCGATTAACGCAAATCGCCAAACACAAACGCGTAGCCTGCACCATTTTCAGGCGATTTCCCATTGATCGCGTTTCAGTGCTATAGAAGCGCTAAACGCGATTGCCCTCCTGGCGGTCAATTGTTCTGCGGCTGTGGTTTTTTAAGCCTTTTTTTTTTACCATGTAGCTAGCCTAGCGCTAGCTACATGATTCCCCCCTCCCTGCAGCCTCCCTCCCACCCCTCCGATCGCCGCCGGTGATCAAGCCCATCCGGAAATCCCGTTCTAAACAGGATTTCCTTCAGGGCTTCTCCCGTCGCCATGGCGACGAACGGAGTGACGTCATCGACGTCGTGACGTCACAGGGAGTCCCGATCCACCCCATAGCGCAGCCTGACGGCAATTGGCCAGGCTGTGCAAGGGGTATGCGCGGGAAGGGGCCCTGTATCGCGGCGCATCGGCGGCGATCGACATGAACACGCAGCAAGCAAAGTGCTTGCTGCGTGTTCTAAAAAATAAATTATAAAAATCGGCCCAGCAGGGCCTGAGATATCCTCCGCGGCGGCTTACCCTGAGCTCAGCCCGGGGTTACCGCCAAGAAGGTTAAGGACTGTGAGACCAAGTACTGTTTGTAACATCATCTTAAAGGAGTTATCAGTCAAAATAAAAATAAAAAAAAAGCTTTACTCGCCTAGGGCTTTCTCCAGCCCCTTGCAGCCAACTGTCTCACGCCGACCGCTCCGCTCTCCGCCGTTGTCCCAGTCTCCACGCACGGCCTGCATGAACCGGCGCTGTCAATCAAGCCCACGTTGTACGTGACTTACTGCGCAGGAGGAGTGGTTCTGCACCTGCTCAGTAAGCCGCATACAATGTGGGCTTGATTGACAGCGGCGGTTCATGCAGGCGCAGTAAGGACAACCTCGGGGTCAGCCTCTGCACCGTGCGGGGAGCTCAGGATGGCGGCAGACAGCGGAGCGGTCATCGTGGGACAGTTGGCTGCAAGGGGCTGGAGAAAGCCCCAGGTTTTTTAAAAATTTTTGCCTGATGATTCCTTTAATTTCACCTTAATGTACTGTATATAAATTTGTTAAGAGTAATCCATTATTTTGTAACCAACTATAAATACCTACTTAGTTCATTTTATATAAAATTCATCACTTAAATTTCAGAATCCTATATAATAAACACTCTGTGTCTCTGCGTCCTGTCTCTGTGTGTGTCTCCCTGCTTCCAGACTTGACATGATAGGTGCATAACCAATAGTGGCCTGATACCTATCCCCTTTAAAAACCTCCCCTTACTTATCTCTACAATAAACACTCTGGACTGCCATTGACATTGGATAATATAGGCCAATGCAGCACGAGTTTATTTAAATTTACAACCTTATTTTAATGTAAAACAATATAACAATAATACTTCGTATAACAAGAAACTTTTATAACCGTTGCAAGGCAAGGAGTTCCGGAGGTAACTAAACCCATGAACGAATCATCATCAGGAAAAAACTTCGGGCATGCAGCCATACTCTGGCCCCCAGCCGCAACACGACTCAGGGACAGCGGCATGCCCCTTTTAACCCTTTTGTTACGACGCCTCTTAATATGAGGAACTCACCCGTGTGAATTCCTCTAACCGGTTTTACCTCCCTTCTCCGGAAACCTTGCCCCGCCGCCTGCAAGCAAGGGAGATACCTCACCCTTGTGCCGCCCGCAACGAAAAAGCCCTCTGGATTCCTTCCTCCAAAGCCAGATTCCATAAATCAGTGCCTATGGCGTTTAAGTGAACCCCATCCCCACTCAAGAACAGCCTAGTATCCTCCTCTAGCTCTATGTGCCTCAACGCCACACCCCCGTCAAGCATGGTCGGAAGAGCCCATTTCTGTGACAATTCCGCATACCGTCATACCGAAATTCCGCTACCGTTTCATTCCAAAGGTATTCCGAAGCTGTTCCGCGGAATTCCGACGTATACGGAATTCCGTCGGAAAAAAATTTCAATCTCTCTCTCTCTCTCATGCTTATATTCCATAGCTGGGATTTGAACCCAGGACACAGTGGATAGTAGGTATCTGTCTTACCCTCTAGACCATGAACCACACTACATGCTAAAGGTGGCCTAGCATAAACCATACTACCATTATGATCAATTCAATAGAAAAAGTAGCATGATTAAGGATTTGTACTTTTTGAAAAGCATGCTTATATACCATAGCATATCTATTGAATTGATCATAATGGTAGTATGGTACATGCTACGCCAGCTTTAGCATGTAGAGGTGGGACAAGGTCCTTCAGCACCCAAGGCTGAGACAGCAAAGTGCGCCCCCCCATCCCTCCCACACCAGCCGTCACACACTGATTGCTATTAGACTAAGAGGTGCCCCAGGGCCCCCAACCCCCCCCCCCCCCAACACCTTAATCTCTACTTATCTGGCTTGCAGTCACTGCCATGTATCACCTTTTCTTATTTATTTCTGCTTCAAACACAATTGGGAATGACAGCTGAATGAATTGTGCACCCCCTCCTACACTGCGCCCTGAGGCTGGAGCCTCTCCAGCCTCGGCCCGGCCCTGAGTGTGGTTGATGGTCTAGGGGGTAAGACAGATACCTAGTACCATGTAGTGTGGTTCATGGTCTAGAGGGTAAGACAGATACCTACTACACATTGCATCCTGGGTTCAAATCCCAGCTATGGGATATAAGCATGCTTTTCAAAAAGTACAAATCCTTAATCATGCTACTTTTTCTATTGAATTGATCATAATGGTAGTATGGTTTATGCTAGGCCAGCTTTAGCATGTAGTGTGGTTCATGGTCTAGAGGGTAAGACAGATACCTACTACACACTGTGTCCTGGGTTCAGATCCCAGCTATGGAATATAAGCATGCTTTTCAAAAAGTACAAATCCTTATTCATGCTACTTTTTCTTTTGAATTGATCATAATGATAGTATGGTTTATGCTAGGCCAGCTTTAGCATGTAGTGTGGTTCATGGTCTAGAGGGTAAGACAGATACCTACTACACACTGTGTCCTGGGTTCAAATCCCAGCTATGGATTATAAGCATGCTTTTCAAAAAGTACAAATCCTTATTCATGCTACTTTTTCTATTGAATTGATCATAATGGTAGTATGGTTTATGCTAGGCCAGCTTTAGCATGTAGTGTGGTTCATGGTCTAGAGGGTAAGACAGATACCTACTGCTCACTGTGTCCTGGGTTCAAATCCCAGCTATGGAATATAAGCATGCTTTTCAAACAGTACAAATCCTTGTTCATGCTACTTTTTCTATTGAATTGATCATAATGGTAGTATGGTTTATGCTAGGCCAGCTTTAGCACGTAGTGTGGTTCATGGTCTAGAGGGTAAGACAGATACCTACTACACACTGGCCTCAATTCACTAAGCTTTATCAAACGTTTTATAATTTACCTCATGGGTAAAATCTAATTTTGAATTCACTAATGTGGTACATATTTATTGAACGTTTTATCGATAAAACATTCAACAAATATATAACACCTTAGTGAATTCAAAATTAGATTTGTCCCATGAGGTAAATTATCAAACGTTTGATAAAGTGTTTGATAAATCTTAGTGAATTGAGGACACTGTGTCCTGGGTTCAAATCCCAGCTATGGAATATAAGCATGCTTTTCAAAAAGTACAAATCCTTATTCATGCTACTTTTTCTATTGAATTGATCATAATGGTAGTATGGTTTATGCTAGGCCAGCTTTAGCATGTAGTGTGGTTTATGGTCTAGAGGGTAAGACAGATACCTACTACACACTGTGTCCTGGGTTCAAATCCCTGCTATGGATTATAAGCATGCTTTTCAAAAAGTACAAATCCTTATTCATGCTACTTTTTCTATTGAATTGATCATAATGGTAGTATGGTTTATGCTAGGCCAGCTTTAGCATGTAGTGTGGTTCATGGTCTAGAGGGTAAGACAGATACCTACTACCATGTAGTGTGGTTCATGGTCTAGAGGGTAAGACAGATACCTACTACACACTGTGTCCTGGGTTCAAATCCCAGCTATGGATTATAAGCATGCTTTTCAAAAAGTACAAATCCTTATTCATGCTACTTTTTCTATTGAATTGATCATAATGGTAGTATGGTTTATGCTAGGCCAGCTTGAGCATGTAGTGTGGTTCATGGTCTAGAGGGTAAGACAGATACCTACTACACACTGTGTCCTGGGTTCAAATCCCAGCTATGGAATATAAGCATGCTTTTCAAAAAGTACAAATCCTTATTCATGCTACTTTTTCTATTGAATTGATCATAATGGTAGTATGGTTTATGCTAGGCCAGCTTTAGCATGTAGTGTGATTCATGGTCTAGAGGGTTAGACAGATACCTACTACACACTGTGTTCTGGGTTCAAATCCCAGCAATGGTATATAAGCTGTTTTGAAAATCTGCAATTCCCTACTTGATGATATAAGAGGATGGATGGATGAGAGAGAGAGAGAGAGAGAGATATAGGAGAGAGATAGGAGAGGTATAGGAATTCCGTTCCGACCATCGGAATTAGCCAATTCCGGCCGGAATCACGGAATTAATAATTCCGCAGAATTTTCCGACACTCCCTAACCCCCGTGTTTAATTATGAATCTTGAAACCACCCAATTCAGATTCCTCCTGGCCCTGTTGATCTTGTCAACAGACCGTGCGAGTCTCCATGACATCCGGCCGATGATCTCCGACCACAGTATCACGGTGCTGGGGAAAGTAACGCGAAGCCTTGTCAAGTCACTTTTTATTTCTCGAGTGATTTGCCTCGAGGTCCTAGAGGCCAAATCGTTACCGCCTGCGTGTAGCACCAGAACATCAGGCGCCCTGTCCAGGGCCACAAAGCGATGTACCTCGGATAAGACACTCGACCAGCACATCCCAGGAATCCCAATCCACCTGAGACTCGAAGTCAACCTGGAAATGCCCAATTGACGTCCATCCGGCCTTACCGCAGCTCTCTGCGCTCCTCTTGCGACATACAGTATGAGTGCCCTAGGATCCAGATCAGGAACGGAGCGTGTAGACCAGCTGTAAAACAAACAAAAAAGGGGCAGCAAAACTAACGACAACCTACCCTACAACCACAGTCACGAACAAACTCAACTTCCTTTCTACACCACTAGGTTCGGCCTGACATATAGCAAAAACCTAGATGACTCCTATCTCCCTATTCACTTAATCTGCTCATTACCCAAGCCCTCCCTAGATGCCTCCGTAGCCACCCCTATCTTAAATGAATGAGAGGCATATTCCGTTGGAATGTATCCCAAGCGTGCCAAAGCTTTTCTAAAGACCGCTGTGAATTGAAACTTTGAAAGCGAAGTATTATTATTATTATTTAGTATTTATATAGCGCCAACATATTACGCAGCGCTGTACAGTGTATATATATATATATATATATATCTTGTCACTAACTGTCCCTCAAAGGAGCTCACAATCTAATCCCTACCATTGCCATATGTCTATATTATGTAGTGTAAGTACTGTAGTCTAGGGCCAATTTTTAGGGGCAGCCAATTAACTTATCCGTATGTTTTTGGAATGTGGGAGGAAACCGGAGTGCCCGGAGGAAACCCACGCAGACACGGAGAGAACATACAAACTCTTTGCAGATAGTGCCCTGGCTGGGATTCGAACCAGGGACCCAGCGCTGCAAGGCGAGAGAGCTAACCACTACGCCACCGTGCTGCCCCGCACCAGCCGCATGACATAAAAATGCCCCCTCGACTCCTTCCCGCACTTCCATGAAATTCTCCACCGTACGCACCGGGCATGCCGTAAAATCAGCCAAGGGAAACAATGATATCAATCTTCCCTCTCCCTGCCGATCCGTTTTTGATCTGCGCAGGAAAACCTCCAACTCCTCCGAGGTGCGGTGCACCTCGCTGCGTGTCAACCCCCCATCATGCTTCCTATTCCTGCTAACTAATTCACTGATTCTGAACGCCCCGAAAGAAGCCAATGCAAATGCGGCACTAAATAAACGCACCTCGTACTGGGAGGTACAAAGTCCTTCCAGCGTACCAATCACCGCAACTAACAACTGGAAAGTGACTGGGCGTCTAGTGTCCTGCGCAACCCTGACTTGCAATCTAAAACCCCTCATGGCCATACGCACACCCAGAAATCCTTCGTAATGTCTGTACTACCCTGCAGCTTAAAACAAAAAGCCAATGCTGCTAAACATTTCGCAAGCGCTGCTGCTGATATGCCTGAAGCACCTTTTGAAGCCATAAAATTAAATAAAAGATACAACCGCTCCTCGTCAGAATTGCAGCCTCCAGCCTGTCTGGACAATTCGTTCCATTGTCCCCATACAGCCACGTATGCTGCCCACGTAGAAGCTGACAACGCTCTGGATATACAGTCTTCTATACACTGAGGGGTATGTCCCATAACGCCCGGGGGCAGGGAGCCCCTTGCTGATCTGCTTCTGGCACGCTGCTCCAAAATCTCTGCCACTGGAATCCAGAGAGAGCGTCAGCCACCTCGTTCTCAACCCCAGGCAAATGCACAGCGAAAACAAACATGTTGAACTTTAAGCAGCTGAGAGCTAATCGCCGTAACACCCGTATCACCGGTGGGGATGAAGCCGATAATTGATTCACTGCCGTTACCACCCCGAGATTGTCGCAGTTAAAGCAAATACGTTTATTCTGCAATAAGGGTCCCCACAACTCCACTGCCACCAAAATCGGGAACAGCTGCAATAATAGCAAATTTTTGGTGAAACCTAACTGTTCCCAATTGTCCGGCCATCGTTCCGCGCACCACTTACCTGCGAAGTAGGCTTCAAAACCACAGGACCCCGCTGCATCTGTGAACAGCTCCAAATCGTGGTTACCTACGCAATCTTCCATCCACATTGAACGACCATTGTAACCAGCCAAGAAAAAGAGCCACATGCGCAAGTCCTCCTTGTGCTCCGCCACCAACCGAATCCGGTGGTGTGGTAGCTGTGCTCCAGGTGTATGAGCCGAAAGGAATTTGGCTCTTTTTTTGGAACTAACCCTAATGGTGACACGACTAAATCCTCAACCGGAGGTTGCAAAAAGGGGCCCGCCATGCGACCCAGACTTACCTCCTTGTCCAACTTTGCCGATACCACCTCTGGGAAACTTGTAACGGATTTTAGATTACGATGTGGAGGATGGGAACCACTTACCCCAAAACTGGGAATGACAAAACCTTCAGAAAAACCTCAGCGAAGAAAATCAGCTATGGCGACGTCCGGATACTTACTTAGTAACTGCTCCATCCTTTCCACCCTCACCGGACTCCTCCCTTTTTCCAGCAGCATCTGATGAGTGACCCTTCCCATGGCGGTAGCACCTGGAGACTGTATGGCTCCCACCGCAGGAGGAGCACTCATGTTTGAATCTGCATGAGCTTCCAAACTTACATGCTCCTTCATTGTATTTCCAGCACACTCCTGGTCGTCTGCTGGCGACTGCCCCGATGTTCCTGAACCGCCGCCCCCCCCCCTTGAAAGGACTGGCTAGTCCTGGTTCTCGGGATCATCAGACTCATCCATAGGTTGATGTCTTTATGATTCCATTTTATTGCGGGGTGAAATGCTTTTGACTGCCTAAAATGTTCATCATAACGCAACCATGCGTTTCCCCCGTACATCCTGTGAGCCTCGCCAATTGTGTCTAGATAACAAAACAGTGCCGAGCAACACTCCGGCTGTTTCTCACCCAGGACGCTAGCAAATATCGCAAATGCTTGTCTCCAATTCTCGAAATTCCTCGGAATCTATCTATATCTCCTCCTCTCTTCCTCCTCCTTCTTGTTCTCATCTGTCTTAACGCGGTTTAGATTAAATTTACTCAAGCGAAGGAGGGAAAATATTTCCACATACTCACCCCTCCAAATCTTCTCGCGAGTCTCCTGCTTTAGATGCGAACCCAGTGGTCCGCCCACGCACAGATATGACTCCCCCTTTGCCGTATCCGCTAGCCGGACTAACTCCGTCTCCTTCTCACTGGCTCCGGCCTGTACCGACGCAGCTCCTGTTGTCACAGTAGCTGCTGCCGACTGCACATTCGCGGCGCTTACCTGAGGTTCTACCGCAGTAACTGCTTGCGCCATTCCCCCAGCACCAGTCCAAGCTTGGGCAGACGACCCCGCTGATGCTGCATTTTGTGTAGATGGATGCAGCGCATCTCTAATAGTCTGCATAAATGCTGACATCAGAGCCACTATATTTGGATCAGTAACCGGCGTGGGCTGGGAAGCCCCCGGTAGAGCTGGCCCCCCTTGTGTTTTGCCCACACCCTCAACCCCAGTACCCTGAGCCGCCCTGCATCCCGAACAACCACCACTGCAAGATAGTACATTGGACGCACGAACACAGGCTGCACCGGATGGCGATCCCGATCAGCCGGAACCTCTGGTCTCGCTGCCGTGCCTTGATCTCTCTCTCCTTCGGATCCCCCTGAAGCCGACTCCACAGTTGAAACGGATCGCCTGGCATCCCTGCGGCTGACATGGGCTCGACTCCCCTGGCTGTGACTCGTTCCAGGCTTTTCGTCATCAGCCGGCCTGCCGTGACGCTGGCCGTGTGTCCCCACCTCGTCATCCCGTCTTCGTTGGCCTGGAGGTGATATAGAGGGTTGCCTGCCTTTTCTGGCAGCCGTTCCCCCACGACCCTGACCAGAACCTGTGCTTGCCCTTCCCAGGTGCCGATTTTCCCTTTGCCGCTAAACTTGCACGCTTGGCCGGCTGCTGGGTCTTCTGCTGTCTCTTCCCTGCAGCAGCCGAGGGGTTAACCCCTGGGTGGCCTGCCTCCTGAGCCGTCTGGGACCTCGTGCTGGCCGTGTGGCTCACAGCTGGGGCTGTTGCGTGCTGCTGTCCTGGGCCATCTGCAGCTGGGGACTCCCCACTGGCGTCCTGTGCAGCGCTGGTGCCTGCAGCCGCCGACTTCCCTGCTCCCCGCTTGCCGCTCACCCCCTTGCCGCTCCGACCTTTTCCTTTTTTGCTGGGGGGCACGGGTGGAGTCTGCGGCGGACTTCCGCTTCTTCTGCGCCGGCGGGGGGATGTGGCTGGGCTCAGCCGATCCGGAGGCCTAGACACGCGGGCGCTGCTGCAACCTGCGGGATCGCCGGCTCCGCCTCCCGCCATCCGTGCCATCTGGTCCGCGATCCACTGCGGGCCCTGTGCAGCTGCTTCACTCCGCACAAACTGCAGGAGTCTCTGTACGTCCTCCATCTCTTCGGGTAAGACAGGGGAAGCCTCTCACTTCTTTCAACAGCTTCTCCCTAATGGCTGCTTCTCCTTCCTTTCAGCCCCGGGCCAAGCTCATCCCTTCCTGTTCCCTGCCCCGGACACTCACTCCAGCTCCTCCCTTCTGACAGAGGCCCGGGAAAACCCTGCTCTGCCCCAAATTAACCCCTAAATCCCCGTCCCTATGGCTAGCCCTATCATGGGTGGCCCTCCTCAGCTACGCTCCTCCAGGCCTTGCTGTTTGCTGTCTGTCTTCTGTCATTGCATTGTAGGAAATAACAGCTTTTTCCAACTGCCAAGCAAGGAATATCTCCCTGTGTGCATATACTGTACTTCGGACTGTGGTTGGAGACGGGTGAGCAGGACGCATCGGTATGCATGTTGCCGGGGTTTAGCGACCGTGGCCTAGCGCCCGTTTTTTAACGGGCGGGCCTTTTTACTAGTCTACTATAATTGATTGGCAACACACAGCTACCTGTTGTACCTACTTTGGTTCTTTTCCTCCTCCTACTTTTACCTTGTCATTTTGCATGCTAGAACTTTTTTGTCACTTTTATTGTTTTCACGTACAAGCAAACAGGTCTATTTTTTAACTGAGATATTAAAGAATGCGTATCTACTTCAAACATCTAGTGGTCTGTTCCTAAGTACAACCTATATATATGTTTCTTGTTTATTAATTTCAGTGCCAGATAAACAGCTCAGGAGCCTATAGGCACAGGCATTCTGGCACCCTAAACCCCGTCCCTAAACACAGGCCACACCCCCAATCCCGGACTATTTTTTCTTATGTCACATAAAGCAACCAACCTGTATTTGGAATTTAGTTGGTGCCCAACCTAATACTACCCTACTCCCAACCCTAACTTCTGCAGCCTCATGTTAAACTTCAACACTCATTGCTGAGGAGGATTCAAATCTGTTTACTCACCTAGGGCTTCTTCCAGCCCCTAGCAGCCATTTAAGTGTTATGCCGCAGCCCCAGCCCTCCTCGTTGTCCCACTAGTCACCCATAATGATCGCAACCCACTGGCAGGGTTGGCTCTTCTACGCCTGTGCGGGCACTCGCACCCATGAGTCCATGTCATCTGGCGCATACTGCGCCTGCACACAACTACTACACAGGCACAGTGCGTGCCAAATGATGCGGACACGTGGGCACAAGTGCCTGCAAAGGCACAGAAGAGCCGGCCCTGCTGGTGGGAAACGATCATTACAGGTGGCCAGTGGGACAACTAGGGGGGCCAGGGCTGAGGTGAGCGACTGAAATGGCTGCTAAGGACTGGAAGAAGCCCCAAGTGAGTAAACAGATATTAACCCTCCTGGCCTCGGAAGTCCTTTAAGCTACAGCCTGACAGAATCACAGAACAAACTCACATTGATTAAGTAAGTGCCTGGTTGTCCCTTGCAACAGTTCTCAGCCTGCTTCTTACCTAATATAAAGAAGTGTGCTGTCCTGACATTTCCTATCCCCCTGGGTACTTCCTTCTGCTGACATCTCTCCTTTATCTGCAAAGTTCTGTCTTAGACCTCCTTCTCCACACAGTGCATTCCTTTGCTCCATGAAGCGAGCTCTAGCATCACTAGCAGTTGACAAAGAGTTCAGAATAGCTATTGACAGCAGGGATGACCAAATCTGTGTGGTCTGACATTCTAAATTGTACGCAGAACCAGCCGGAACTCTCTTCTCACTGGCTCACTCACTGTGCAGGAGGGGGGCAGGGCCTTTAATCTCAGCCTAATCAAAGCAGTATATACACAGTAAGAAACAGGAGGGAGGTCCCACAGCTTAACTCAGCACAATAAAACCTTGCTGCAGGAAAGGGAGAGATGCGATCTGCATCATCATGCTGGGAGAAGGATGAGTGATGCAGCGTTCCGCCCCTAACAGAGGTGCTTTGGCTCTGCAGTAGTGTCCTCTGCACTGTTTGACCCTGCACCCTGCAGGGAAATTTGGGAGGGATGCCACCTGTGACCCATAAGGCGCCTGTAGGCTCGTGCCTACAGTGCCTTATGGTTAATCCGGCCCTGATTAATTGTATGTTGTTCGTGAACCTTTCATATAGTCACTAAGGCAGCTTTTGAAGTTTATCCATCTTCCTCTCCATCCCTGTGGTAAGAAGATGCACAGAGGCGCCAAAAGGATAAACTATAATAAAATGTTTAAAATATTCTGGTGACGGTGGTGGACCGACCACACAGAAAAAGACTCGATGCTGTCGTTTGAGACAAAGACAATTTATTCACATACTCCACGAACAATATCGCAACGCTTTTCACGGGCACAATCCCGCTTCATCAGGCATTAAACAAAGGGAGTATCACACAACTGCAGGTCCAATATACGCTTGGCACCTCCTGAGCAAGCCCTACCGCCTACTGAGCAAGCCCTATTGGCTGCAGCTCTGGTGCTTTGAGTACACCAGTAGAAAGTGCCTTGTCTTTTTTAAATGAGCATTTAAGAAGGCAAAAAATATATTCTAATATCTTTATATCTAAAAGTTGCAAGTGGAGGCTCTGTTGTGTGCACGAGTGGCAGATTTTTTAAAGAATCAGGGGATTACTGGTAAAATTTAAATACAGGCCTGTCCAGGTCAGACAATACAAAAAGAAAAAAATCAGCAGCACTGCACAAAATTATGGCTCTTTATTGAGCCATAATTATAAGAGCACCACCTGTACAGACCAACAGGTACACATAAAAGTGGCTAGGGCAAAAACCTGTCATCGAATACACTAGCAAAGGCAGCAATACAAAATGTAAGCCTAGTCCCCAACCCCAAGAGGCAAAAGGGTAAGTACATAAAAATTCAGGGAGGCATGTGTTCACACATAGTCAATAAAGTAAACTCTGAGTGGCCACCCAATAAACATAACAAAGACCATAACTATAAACATAAAAGTAACATATATGGCTCAAGGATTAACACATCCCTAAGAACTACACATAAACGTGTCCTCACCATATACACTGATCTAGCAAAGCTACTGACAAATGCTACACAGATCTACCACTAAACTTAGATCTGTGTAGCCTGTGTTAGAAGCTTTAATAAATCAAAGGAAAAAAACGAGATTTACTCACCTGGGGCTTCTCTCAGCCCCCTGCAGCCGATCAGTGCCCTCGCAGCCCCGCTCAGATGCTCCTGCACCCGCCGGCGAACACTTCCGGTTTGGCCGTCACCGGCCGACAGGCATGGGAACGCGAGTGATTCTTCGCGTTCCCAGCCTGTATATCGCCCCCTATGCTGCTATTGCGGCCAGGAGGTATATATTCAACTGTGTCTTATATACAGTATTTATAGTTCATGCAGCCTCTGTGACACTTCTGTTGGCGTCAGTGCTGATGCGTGGTTTTGACATGTACGTTTGTTTACATACTTGCAGGTGGTTGGTTGGTGAGAGTGATGCGCTGCACACACGTCTGTTTGCCTATTGGTGTGACACTGTGCGGTGGGTGTTCTTCTCATTCATATCTCAGCCTTTACGTCTGCTATCAGTGCTAGCTTAGGCTTCCTTGGATACCAGAGGGGTGGGTACTATTGTATGGCCCTACCTCACAACATCTAGTTTCCCATCAGGTCCAGCGCTTTACCAAGCCTAGTGCCCTGCCCATAGGAGGTGTGTTTTCTGTTTTCTTTGTTGCAGGTCCTTTTCACACTCTCTGTATTCCGAATAGTCTTTCTTTTCTGACATGTATTTTAATTGGTGTATCATCAGTCTTAAAAGAGAGCTTGCAGATTGACAAAGGAGGGATACTCCAAAACAGCGGGGCTGTAGCTGACATCAAGCCCACTCTCACATGTGATTGTAATTACATGTCACTTTCTAAATAAAGAGCCATAATTATGTGCAGTACTGATGATTTTTTCTTTACTTCTTCCCTATATACAGAACATACCTATTTTTTGTCTTATGTATAGTCCCTTACCATTGGAAATGTTATTTAGGCTTACTTATTTAGGATTTGTTCATCCAATGTAGATGGCCATGCATTTGCTCTCTATTCTTGTCCATTGCAACGCTGATCCCATTCACTGACAATGAATGGGTCAGTGCTGCATTTTGACAAAAATGCAGGCAGCAGTACATTATCACAATGCACTGCAGTACATAGTGCTGCCCATAATTATTCATACCCCTGGCAAATTTTGACTTAAAGTTACTTTTATTCAACCAGCAAGTAGTTTTTTGATGGGAAATAACATAGGTGTCTCCCAAAAGATAACGATGTACAAAAGGCATTATTGTGTGGGAGAAAACAAATTTCTCAGTTTTTATTTAAATTTGAGCAAAAGTGTCCAGTCCAAAATTATTTATACCCTTCACAAACTGTCAAAATCTGTGGGAAAATCCAAAGTTCTATACTATTCCAAATAGTCCAAGCTGTTCTAAAGCATCCTAATTACTCTGATTAATTGGGAACAGCTGTTTTAATCAATTAAACAGGTGTAAAACAGCTCTCTGCAGCTGGTTTGTGGATAGTCATGGATAAGACAAAGGAGTGAGGGCCTGTGGCTGCGCATTGTGGCTGCTCACAAGTCTGGAAAGGGCCACAAGGCTATTTCTAAATGTTTTCCAGTTCCAATGGCTACTGTGCAAAGCTTTATTAAAACATACTGTTCTGCACTGTGCAAAATCTCAGTGGACGTGGTCGGAAGCCAAAAGTGACACCTGTGCTGGCCAGGAGAATAGTGAGAGAGGTGATAAAGAATCCAAGGATCACCACCAAGGACATCCTGGTGAATCTGGGCTCTGCTCGTGGCACTGTCTCAAGGCAGACAAGCCAACAGACACTGCACACTGCTGGGTTCCACTGATGCAGAACAAGGAGGACACCACTTCTCCAGATAAGGCACACAAAAGCTTGCTTGGCCCTTGCAAATGCTCATTTGAACAAAGAAGAAGACTTATGGTCTTCTGTGAAACAAAAATTGAATTGTTTGGTCACAATTATGTTTCCTTCATTTTGTGTAAAAAAGGAGAAACCTTCAACCCAAAGAACACCATCCCCACTGTAAAGCATGGTGGTAGCAACCTAATGCTTTGGGGTTGTTTTTTTTCAAGTCTACGGTAACAGCTCCACCAACCTGCAAGTGATGATCACTGCAGCTCAGTGGTCAGGCATGATCTTGACTCCATCCCTGCAGGGAACCAAGATAGTGAGCCAGGAGCGGGCATCTGTCTGTGAGTGGGTGCCCTTGGTTTACCTGCTGGACAGGACGATGTGTGATCTGATGGAAGAGGGGGAGGCAGCCCTGAGCCAGCTGGATCAGGAGCCGGAAGCACAGTCCACCTCACAGGAGGAGGACGACGACTGTCAGGTAGTGGAGGAGGAGTTGGAGGTCCCTAACCTGAATGTTGAGGGGGAGCAGCAGAGCACCGCTGCCACTGTGCGGAGGTGGCAGTTTCAGGAGGACACTGCGCAGGAAGATGAGGACAGGCATGAACTCTTGGGGAATGAAGCCGCAGGTGTGTCACAGTCTGCCAATGCCAGCCTCTTCCCCATGGCTGTGCACATGTTGCCCTGCCTTTGCAAGGACCCCCAGGTGATCCAGATGCATGAAAGGGAGGAAATCTGGATCACCTTGATCCTGGATCCGCATCTGAAGGGGAAGCTGGGAGAGTTCATGTTGCCATCCACCACCGAGCGCCGCACAAGGGAGTTGCAGGGGGCCCTTGTGAGCAGACTGCAGGAAGCATTCCCCCAGCCTTCCACCCCCACTGTTGCTTTTCTGCCAACTCCGCAACAGGTGCCTGTGGCCACCAGCAGCAGCAGCAGCATCCAGCACCCCGGAGACCTGCTGAGCTTAACAAAGAGCCTGTATGCAGTGCAGCTGCCCAGAGCAGAGGTGCCGGCCACAGCATCCTCCTCCAACCAGCACCAGCAGCGACTAACCAGCATGGTGTCTGACTACACAGAGTAATTCAGCGGGCTTGACACCGAAAGGCCCATGGACCCCATGGAGAACTGGGTCAAGAGACTGTCGATCTGGAGGGAGCTTGCCCAGTACACCCTGGAAGTCCTGTCCTGCCCCCCTTCCAGTGTCCTCTCTGAGAGACGCTTCAGTGCGGCCGGTGGCATGGTCACCGAGAAGCGATCTCACCTGTCTAACAACTCTGTGGACAAACTTCCTCAAAATTAACTAGGCTTGGGTGGAAGGTGAATTCCTGGCCCCTGCTGCCGGTGACAGGGGGTCATGAAGTGGCTGCCTGGGAATTTTAATTATGCCTGCCTTTCCAACGCAAGTTACAACCTACTCCTAATTGGCCTGGTTCATTTAATTTTTTGCTGTGGTGACACCTGTCCTATCCCATGGCCTCATATACAGTGGTGTGAAAAACTATTGGCCCCCTTCCTGATTTCTTATTCTTTTGCATGTTTGTCACACTTAAATGTTTCTGCTCATCAAAAACCGTTAACTATTAGTCAAAGATAACATAATTGAACACAAAATGCAGTTTTAAATGATGGTTTTTATTATTTAGTGAGGAAAAAAAACTCAAAACCTACATGGCCCTGTGTGAAAAAGTGATTGCCCCCCCCTTGTTAAAAAATAACTTAACTGTGGTTTATCACACCTGAGTTCAATTTCTGTAGTCACCCCCAGGCCTGATTACTGCTACACCTGTTTCAATCAAGAAATTACTTAAATAGGAGATATCTGACACAGAGAAGTAGACCAAAAGCACCTCAAAAGCTAGACATCAAGGCAGGATCCAAAGAAATTCAGGAACAAATGAGAACAAAAGTACTGTAATTGAGATCCATCAGTCTGGTAAAGGTTATAAAGCCATTTCTAAAGCGTTGGGACTCCAGCAAACCACAGTGAGAGCCATTATCCACAAATGGCAAAAACATGGAACAGTGATGAACCTTCCCAGGAGTGGCTGGCCGACCAAAATTACCCCAAGAGCGCAGAGAAAACTCATCCGAGAGGCCACAAAAGACCCCAGGACAACATCTAACGAACTGCAGGCCTCACTTGCCTCAATTAAGGTCAGTGTTCACAACTCCACCATAAGAAAGAGACTGGGCAAAAACGGCCTGCATGGCAGATATCCAAGGTGCAAACCACTTTTAAGCAAAAAGAACATTAAGGCTCGTTTCAATTTTGCTAAAAAAACATCTCAATGATTGCCAAGACTTGTGGGAAAATACCTTGTGGACCGCCGAAAAAAAGTTGAACTTTTTAGAAGGTGCGTGTCCTGTTAAATCTGTCGTAGAAGTAACACAGCATTTCAGCAAAAGAGCATCATACCAACAGTAAAATATGGTGGTGGTAGTGTGATGGTCTGGGGTTGTTTTGCTGCTTCAGGACCTGGAAGGCTTGCTGTGATAAATGGAACCATGAATTGTACTGTCTACCAAAAAATCCTGAAGGAGAATGTCCGGCCATCTGTTCGTCAACTCAAACTGAAGCGATCTTGGGTGCTGCAGCAGGACAATGACCCAAAAGACACCAGCAAATCCACCTCTGAATGGCTGAAGAAAAAAAAAATGAAGACTTTGGAGTGGCCTAGTAAAAGCCCTGACCTGAATCCTATTGAGATGTTGTGGCATGACCTTAAAAAGGCGGTTCATGCTAGAAAACCCTCAAATAAAGCTGAATTACAACAATTCTGCAAAGATGAGTGGGCCAAAATTCCTCCAGAGCGCTGTAAAAGACTTGTTGCAAGTTATCGCAAATGCTTGATTGCAGTTATTGCTGCTAAGGGTGGCCCAACCAGTTATTAGGTTCAGGGGCAATTTCTTTTTCACACAGGGCCTTGTAGGTTTTGAGTTATTTTTCTCACTAAATAATAAAAACCATCATTTAAAACTGCATTTTGTGTTCAATTATGTTATCTTTAACTAATGGTTAACGGTTTTTGATGAGCAGAAACATTTGGGTGTGACAAACATGCAAAAGAATAAGAAATCAGGAAGGGGGCAAATAGTTTTTCACACCACTGTACTTCTACTGCTGACACACGCTGCTCCTCCTGCTGCGGCATTTTCCCTTCTGCAGTCTGTGTCCCCAGGGTCCACTGATGCATATAATTTTTGGGCAGTATTATCATGCTGTGGTACCACCAGTAAGGTGCCACAGTATTTTCTTGTGCTGCTGAACTGACTGCTTAGTCCTCCTCCTGCTTCCGCTGAATTTCACTACTAAAGTCTGTGTCCCACTCCCCACCGCCAGGGTCCATGGATGCATATAATGTTTGGGCAGCATTATCATACTGTGGTAGCACCAGTGAGGTGCCATAGTTGTGCTGCCACACTGACTGCATAGTCCTCCGCCTGCTTCCACTGAATTTTACTACTAAAGTCTGTGTCCCCACCAGCAGGGTCCACGGATGCATATAATTTTTGGCCAGCATTATCATGCTGTGATACCACCAGTGAGGTGCCATGGTCATTCTGTGCTGCTGCACTGACTGCTTAGTCCTCCTCCTGCTTCCACAGAATTTCACTATTAAAGTCTGTGTTCCCACCGGCAGGGTCCATGGATAACTCTGCTGCCATGTCATTGCTATCACTGCAAGAAAAAAAAATGTAAAAAAACCTCTCTGGGTGTTTTTGTGGCTTCATCCCCTCATCCTCCTCCAGTGGTACCACCACCGCCAGGTGCCATTGGGACTCATCATCACCTGCCTGCATAGTTGCAGTTTGCTAGGGACTCTGTGATTGCTTAAAGTGTATTTCCATGTTTAAAAAGATTTTTTACTAATATTAATAGCCACATTTAAAGTGGTAATTTCTTTAACACCAATTTTTTCAAAAACTAAAAGTTTTTTTTTGAATTTTTTAAGTTGTAGCCCCTTCTCACCCTTACAATCCATGCAATTTTGGGGATTGTAGCATGTATGGGGGCTTTGCTATTAACGTTAAGGTCTAATTTATTATTTTGGATTTTAGACGCAATCACTGTGAAAATCCGAGTCAAATTCGGAGGTCCGTTTCAAATCCAGATAACATTCACAGTTTATCCGGAGTTTTATACTGCCGTGGCCGGATTTACTTGAATCGGTGGTATCCGAGCACCACTGTTAATTACATCTCCTCTAAGGTGTCTTTTCTCCATACTAAATAAGCCCAGTTTATGTAACCTTTCCTGGTAAGTGAAATCTTCCATCCCGCTAATCAATTTTGTTGCTCGTCTCTGCACCTGCCCCAAAACGTCAGTATCTTCCCTGTAATGCAGTGCCCAGAACTGAATTTCATATTCCAGATGTGGTTAAACAGGGGCAATATTATGCTAACATCCCAAGTTTTTATTTCCAGTAAACAGTAAAGATGGAAACCAGCAGAAATATTTTTTTTTATTATTTTTTTATATCACTTGTCTCTTACATCTGACAGTAATTACTAAGTATAACAGGATAGGCAAGCTAAATAAATAATTTCTTATTGAGTGATGTATTTTATTTATTTATTTTTTTAGTTAATATGGAGTTATCTCACTTCTATTAGGCTGAATTTTTCCTTTTCAAAACAGAAAGTATTTGCAATTATTCCAGTTGGAGTGAGCATTTGTTTTATTTGTTTTTAATAAGGCGCTAGGTCTTGTTCACTTACGGTATTTCTTGTATAGTGCACCAAAGTCATACTGTCCAGTTTTATGTTGAGATGCTGCTATAAGGCAAATATGTTCTGCATTAGTTGACTAAACATGTATTATTGAAAAGATACATTTATGCATTTATCTGTACATTTTTATTACTAAAATGCTGTTTTTTGGGATTTTTGTTTTTTGCAGACAAAATAGATGATGAGCTGGAAATGACAACCATTTGCTATCGGCCAGAAGGACTGGAGCAGCTTGAGGCACAAACCAACTTTTCAAAAAGAGAACTGCAGGTTTTATATAGAGGATTCAAAAATGTAAGTTCTCAGTTAGCACAAAGCATTTAAGAAACAGTTCTGCCGGAAAGTCAGAGTATTGTACCATGTTAGCCATAAGTCCAGGGTCATAACAAGAAATCACTGGGCCCCGCTGCAAAACTTTGGATAGGGCCCCCTCCTACCAGGTTAGGGTCTGGGTGCTGTACAGAAGAGCCTGCTGCCCAATGAATAGGGACTGTCTACAAATCGTAATCTGCAAAACTTTGTATGATTCCTTATCAGTGGCTGAGCAGATGCAGTAATTAGAACAATTGTGCAGAGAGCAGAAAGTTTTTTTCTCTGAGCTCTTAGTTGTCTGTCCCTCAGGACGGGCCGCTGTGGCTTCTGGGCCCCCCTGCGGCTGCATCCCTGCATCCCTTGCAGGGTCTATTGTTACGCCCCTGCATAAGAAAAAGTAAAAGCAGCTTCTTGCCAGAAAGTCAGTGAATATCTTTTCTATAGACACTCAAGACAGAAATATGTACAACCGTTTTCAAAACTAAAGTAATTAAAGTAAATCTAAGACATTACAATAGTTACTGCCCTCTGCCATCTGTTAGCTCTTGCATGTCGGTCCAGTCCCCTCTGTTGCACCGCTGTAGAGTCTGCAATCCAGTTGCACCCCATGATGGCACTCCTGTGGCCAGAGCATTCCGTGCAAGCTCAGTTACAGCCTTCAGAAGGTGCTATCAGCCAGGACCACTTATGTGCAGTAGTCCCCGACTGGCTCAGTTGGTCAGTTTGGGACTTTACCAAGGTGAACAGCAGTGGAAGGGGACCAGGAGAATGGTGAGGGAGCTAATAGACTACAGAAAGTTGGAGGAAGCCCAATGTAAGTATAAATCCTTTTAGTTTTTTTATCACATGTACACTTTAAGTGTGAGGTAAACCTTACAATGCAGCCTTTTTAAGAAACTTGATGACATTGTCCACTCCCCCTCATACCTCAGCTTATCAGATGAAAAGGAGCTTAGACATGTTAAAAAATCTCCAGCTGGTGAGGGAAGACAACAGAGAATTATACTGTGCTAGCCAGGTACCTTTACCCACCATGTCCTGATGCAAAGATTAGGTAGCCATGATTAGAATCTGAATCAGCTTTATTTGCCAAGTACAACAGATATTGCACCCACAATTATTTGTGGTACACACAACATTGGTAATAGTGCAATTGACAGACTATAATAACAAGCATTGAGATACACATGAAGACATTATCGTTTAGGATCATTAAAGAAATGGATTGAAGAGAGGCGAGTAAGTAGAGGCTAGGGGATTTAGCTTGGTAGGAGGATTGAGTTTCATAGAAGGACAACTTGGGGGAAGTAGGTGTTCCTGTGGCTTTAGGTTTTGGTGGGGATGGTTCTGTAGTGGCAGCCAGTCATGCTCAAATGTACCCAAATTTGATTTGAATACATTCGAATTCGGGTCCGGGTCAAATTCGGATTCGGCCGTGATCACGACCATAGAATTCGATTCGAATTTGAGCCGTGATTGGTAATTGAATTTGGGTATGTAACGATTGGTGTCAGCACACAGAGAGAATCTAATTATTGGTGATCTGCAGTATCACCAAGAATGCAGATATATACCTGATTATTGATGATCTGCAGTATCACCGATAATCAGATATATTGCTAACCTCTGGACATCTAAGGATAAGTGAGTGTTTGGTGTAACAGTAATACTTTGAGTAATGTACCTGCTGAGCAGGTGGTATACAATATAGAGACACAGCTCTGGGAGAACAGGAACCTTCCAGCAGCCTGAGGCTCTCCGGGGGGAGGAGTCAGGCTGGAGACAGGAAGGACCTAGGAGTGAATGGCACCTAAGATGGATGTCACTATCTGATCTAAAGACTATCTCTTTTAAGGGGAGAGATAGCTCTCGAGGTCGGGCACGCCAGGTTGGCAACACACTGACAGATAAAGTACAAAGACAGAAGGCTGATTTGGTATCCAAGTTAAGCAGGGTTTGGCAACGGAATATCAGATATACGAGGTACCGAATCAGAAGATAGAGGAGTAGTCAGAAAAGCTATGTCATAACATATATCAAACAATGCCTATTCTGGGTGCGAGGTCCTTGGTCTCAGCACCCCGGAACTAGTCTGAAGAATACACAGAAGATAACACAGTTCCCTAAGCTGGGTGTGAGGTCCTTGGTCTCTACACCCTGGAACTAGTCTGAAGTATAACACAGATGATAATACAGTTCCCTAAGCTGAGTGTGAGGTCCTTGGTCTCTACACCCTGGAACTAGCTTAAGCATAAACAGAATACAATTCAAATAATCTGACTAAGTGTGTATTCCCAGGTCCACCTGGTTCAAACACACTGAGGATCTGACTAGGTCTGAGTGCTTCCACGTAATGATCGCAACGGCAGACAACTTGCAAGTGACCAGCAGGAACTATATATGGAGTAGTGCTCTCCAGCACCACCCCTAATTGCTCAACCAATAGTATCCCGCTCAGGAGTCAGCTGATCGGCGTGGTCAGCTGACTCTTCCTGCTTAGTATAAGAATTCTGCCTCTCAGCGCGCGCGCGTGTATTCCTAAGTCTATGTGCACTAACAGACTCAGCCACACCAAACACACGCTTCTGCGTGCAAACTGCCGCACTGAACGCGGAATCAGCCGCCTGCTCAGTAGCACATGTGGCGAGGAGTGGACTCCGGACATCTCTTGCCCGGCTTCCCAGGATGTAAGTTATGAAACTCCTTTTTTAACTCCTCTGCATGCATGCGACATTCTGGCACCCAAGTTCTTTCCTCAATGCCATACCCTTTCCAATGCACCAAATACTGCACGGAGTTCTGCACAAGTCGGGAGTCAAGAATCTTCTCAATCTCATACTCAGGTTGGTCATCAATCAAAACAGGGGGGGGGGGGAAGCGGAATCCACGTGCACTGCCGGCTTGAGCAAGGACACATGGAAAGATCTCACACCCCGCATGCTGGCGGGGAGATCAATGGCGTAAGTGACATCATTGATTTTCCTTATCACAGGAAACGGACCCACAAATCTGGGACCTAACTTGGGAGACAGTTGCTTCAGAGCCAAATGTCGTGTGGACACCCAGACCAAGTCACCTGGAAGAAACTCCCACTCAATGGAACGTCTTTTATCAGCCTGTTTCTTCTGACTCTGAAAAGCCCTCCTCAAGTTTTTTTCTACCATTCCCCACGTCTGCTTCAAGGACCCCTGCCAATCCTCCAGGGCTGGAAACGGGGTGGCAGCCACTGGCAATGGGGTGAACTTAGGTGACCTTCCAGTCACCACCTGGAATGGAGAAAAGCCTGAGGAGGAGCTCCTCAAGTTGTTGTGTGCAAATTCTGCAAATGGCAGGAATTTAACCCAGTCAGTTTGAACATCTGCCACATAACATCTCAAAAACTGTTCCAGAGACTGATTGGTTCTCTCGGTCTGGCCATTGGTCTGTGGGTGGTAGCCTGATGAGAAAGATAGCTCAATGTCTAACTGCTGGCAGAATGCCCTCCAGAATTTAGAAACAAATTGGACTCCCCGATCTGACACTATATTTTCCGGAATGCCATGCAGCCGGAAAACATGTTGGACGAAGAGATCGGCCAACTTCTGGGCCGAAGGGAGTCCTTTCAGGGGGACAAAATGGGCCATCTTGCTAAAACGATCGACTACCACCCAAATGACCGTCATGCATTCAGACCTAGGGAGTTCGCCCACAAAATCCATGGACAGATGGATCCATGGTTCCTTCGGGACTGGCAGTGATTGTAATGTCCCAACAGGTACCTGACGGGAGGGTTTGCTTCTTGCACACACTGCACATTCTCTTACATACTCTTTGCAGTCAGTTGCCAGTGAAGGCCACCAGGCACATCTTGCTACAAGGTCCTGAGTTCTGGTGGCCCCAGGATGCCCAGCATTCTTGTGAGAATGAAACAACTGCAGTATTTGACCACCGAGCCTGTCGGGGGCTAAGTCTCTTAGCGCCCTCAATGTACTCCAAATTCTTGTGGTCAGTATAGACAGTAATGGTATGTTCTGCACCCGCCAATGTCGCCATTCCTCAAAGGCCAACTTAATGGCTAGAAGTTCCCTATTGCCTATATCGTAGTTTTTCTCAGCGGGTGAAAACCTACGTGAAAAATAGGCACAGGGGTGTAGCTTTCCCTGCAACCCAGAACGCTGAGACAGCATAGCCCCTACCCCTACCTCTGAGGCATCTACCTCCACGATAAAGGGGAAGGTGGTGTCAACGTGTCTCAAAATGGGTGCAGTACAGAACAATTTCTTTAACGTGGAGAAAGCAGCATGGGCCTCAGGGGACCAGTGGTGAGTATCTGCCCCTTTCTTTGTGAGACTGGTGAGAGGTGAGATCACCATAGAGTACCCCTTTATGAACTTTCTGTAGTAGTTAGCGAACCCCAGAAACCTCTGGAGAGCCTTCAATCCCACGGGTTGAGGCCAATCTAACACAGCTGAAACTTTCCCAGGGTCCATAGAGAGGCCGGAGGTTGAAATTATGTACCCTAGAAAGGCGACAGAGGTCACTTCAAATATGCATTTCAGCGTACAGCATGTTTTGTCTCAATTTTCGTAACACAAACTTAAAGGGAAGGTTCAGGGAGGGGATTCAAAAAATAAAAATAAATTTCCACTTACCTGGGGCTTCCTCCAGCCCGTGGCAGGCAGGAGGTGCCCTCGCCGCCGCTCCGCAGGCTCCCGGTGGTCTCCGGTGCCTGACCCGACCTGGCCAGGCCGGCTGCCAGGTCGGGCTCCTCTGCGCTCCATTTCCTGGGACTTCTGCGTCCCACGACGGCGCGATGACGTCATCGGACGTCCGCCGGGCTGTACTGCGCATGCGCAGTAGTTCTGCGCATGTGCAGTACAGCCCGGCGGACGTCCGATGACGTCATCGCGCCGTCGTGGGACGCAGAAGTCCCAGGAAATGGAGCGCAGAGGAGCCCGACCTGGCAGCCGGCCTGGCCAGGTGGTGTCGGGCACCGGAGACCACCGGGAGCCTGCGGAGCGGCGGCGAGGGCACCTCCTGCCTGCCACGGGCTGGAGGAAGCCCCAGGTAAGTGGAAATTTATTTTTATTTTTTGAATCCCCTCCCTGAACCTTCCCTTTAACATGATCTCTGTGCTCTGAGAGGTTGGACGAGAAAATTAGAATGTCATCTAAGTCTCTCTGAAGACCTCATTGATCAGTTCTTGAAAGACGGCCGGTGCATTATACAACCTGAAAGGCATCGCTAGGTACTCGTAATGCCCGTCGGGTGTGTTAAAGGCCGTCTTCCATTCATCACCGTCCCTGATTCGCACAAGGTTGTAAGCACCCCTCAGATCCAACTTTGAAAAAATCTTAGCATTGGTGACTTGAGTAAACAATTCGTCTATTAACGGCAATGGATAGCGATTTTTTACTGTGATTTTATTTAAGCCCCGATAGTCAATGCAAGGGCGTAGACCACCATCTTTCTTTTTCACAAAAAAGAACCCTGCCCCGACCGGGGATCGAGAAGGGCGAATAAAACCTTTAGCTAAGTTTTCTCGGATGTATTCCTGCATGGCCAATTTCTCTGGCCCAGATAAGTTATAGAGATGACCTCTAGGGGGCATACAACCAGACCTAAGATCAATGGGGCAATCAAAGGGACGGTGTGGAGGAAATTTATCTGACTTGGGACAGAATACGTCTGCAAATTCTGAATAGTGATCTGGCAATCCCTCCATGTGAATCTTGGTTTTACCAAAGGTTACTTTCGCAAGACAATGATGATAACAGTGGGTAGACCAGCTGGTTAGCTGACCCGTGGCCCAATTAATCTGAGGCAAGTGAATCTGTAACCATGGCATGCCAAGAATCATCGTGGAGGTTGCTATTCGTAACACAAAAAATGATAGACTTTCTTTATGCAAGACCCCTATTGTGACCCCCAAATCTGGTGTCTGGGAAAGAGGGTGATAACTCTGCAGAGGGGAATCATCCACCGTTGTGACCCGAATCTGTTGTTTCAAAGGGGAGAACGGGATCCCCAATTTCTTAGCAAATTCGTACTCCACAAAATTAGCTGCTGAGCCTGAATCAATGAAGGCCTCAGTAGTCTCTGTCTTATCTTGCCAAGATATAGTGCAAGGGAGAAGAAAACGTTTATCATCGAGAGGTAACGACTGCTCGCCTAGGGTATTACCTCCGACTACACCTAGGCGGCAGCGTTTCCCGACTTCTTGGGACAATTCTGTACCTTATGACCCCCCTCTGCACAGTAAAGACAGAGCTGCTCTGTTTCCCTGCGTCTCCGTTCCACCTGAGACAATTTCGACCGACCAATCTGCATTGGTTCCGGTGGGGGTGAATCAGGTGGAGATGGAGCAGAAGGAGATGCTGCGTAGGACAAGTACCTCACATTGTTCCTACCCCGGGTCTGTCTTTTATATCGTAAACGACGATCGATTCTGATGGCTGATGAACTGTCCTCATTGATGGATTTGGGTTCAGGATGACCCAACATTAGATCAGAAACTGCGTCTGACAACCCTGATAGGAAACAGTCAAGTAGAGCAAATGAGTCCCATCGAGCTGACACTGCCCACTTTCTAAAATCAGCAGCATAGTTTTCTACCGGACCTTTGCCTTGCCGCAATAACTTGAGTTTCCGTTCAGCGGTCGAGGCAATATTCGGGTCATCATAAATTATAGCCATCGCTTTAAAAAATTCCTCTGCCGAGGTTAGGGCCTTATCCCCTGTGGGAAGGTTATACGCCCAAGTCTGGGAATTCCCTGACAATAGAGTCTTAATGAAAGTTACTCTCTGGGCCATGGTCCCTGAGGAATTAGGTCTTAGCTCAAAGTATGATAACACTCTGTTTCTAAAATTCCGGAAGTCAGATCTGTGGCCAGAAAACTTTTCAGGTACAGGCATACGAATGTCTGTGCTAGAAGGAGATCGCACGGTATCCACAGCCATCTGATAAACTTGTACAGTCCCAGACAAAGCGTTGAGTTGAGCCTGGTGACTGCCCAGTACTCGGTTGTAATTCTCCACCGTAGTGGTGAGTACATCGAGACAGCTGCGGAGTGCGTCCATTTGGGTTAGGTCTGCCGTTCTGTAACGATTGGTGTCAGCACGCAGAGAGAATCTGATTATTGGTGATCTGCAGTATCACCAAGAATGCAGATATATACCTGATTATTGATGATCTGCAGTATCACCGATAATCAGATATATTGCTAACCTCTGGACACCTAAGGATAAGTGAGTGTTTGGTGTAACAGTAATACTTTGAGTAATGTACATGCTGAGCAGGTGGTATACAAAATAGAGACACAGCTCTGGGAGAAAAGGAACCTTCCAGCAGCCTGAGGCTCTCAGGGGGGAGGAGTCAGGCTGGAGACAGGAAGGACCTAGGAGTGAATGACACCTAAGGTCTGGTCTCAGCACCCCGGAACTAGTCTGAAGAATACACAGAAGATAACACAGTTCCCTAAGCTGGGTGTGAGGTCCTTGGTCTCTACACCCTGGAACTAGTCTGAAGTATAACACAGATGATAATACAGTTCCCTAAGCTGGGTGTGAGGTCCTTGGTCTCTACACCCTGGAACTAGCTTAAGCATAAACAGAATACAATTCAAATAATCTGACTAAGTGTGTATTCCCAGGTCCACCTGGTTCAAACACACTGAGGATCTGACTAGGTCTGAGTGCTTCCACGTAGTGATCACAACGGCAGACAACTTGCAAGTGACCAGCAGGAACTATATATGGAGTAGTGCTCTCCAGCACCACCCCTAATTGCTCAACCAATAGTATCCCGCTCAGGAGTCAGCTGATCGGCGTGGTCAGCTGACTCTTCCTGCTTAGTATAAGAATTCTGCCTCTCAGCGCGCGCGCGTGTATTCCTAAGTCTATGTGCACTAAAAGACTCAGCCACACCAGACACACGGTGCCGCATGCAAACCGCCGCGCTGGACGCGGAACCAGCCGCCTTACTGTTGTTGCATGCGGCGGCTTTTCCGCTTTCTGCCCTGCTTCCAAACACAAGCTTCCGCGTGCAAACCGCCGCACTGGACGCGGAATCAGCCACCTGCTCAGTAGAACATGTGGCGGCTTTTCCGCGATCTCTCACAGGGTAATAGTCGTGATCACGAATTCGGATGGCCTTAAAGCAATTTTTTTTAAAGGGAAATCACAATCAAATGTAATAAAAAAAAAATTGATGGAAAACTTTTTTTTTGCATTTCTTGTTTATTCTTCTTCACCGTCTATACCTTCTTCTTTTTCTTCTCTCCATCTTTTTCTTCACCGTCTTCTTTTTCTGTTTTGCCATCTTCTTTCATCACCATCATCTTCATCATCTTTTTCTTCACTGGCACCTGATTCATCTTGTTCTTCTTGTTGTTCTTGTTCTTCTTCTTCTTCTTCTCCTGGTTCTTCTTCTTCTTCTCCTGGTTCTCCTGGTTCTTCTTTTTCTTCACCTGGTTCTTCTTCTTCTTCTCCTGGTTCTTCTTCTTCTTCTCCTGGTTCTTCTTCTTCACCTGGTTCTTCTTCTTCACCTGGTTCTTCTTCTTCTTCACCTGGTTCTTCTCCTTCTTCTTCTTTTTCTTCACCTGGTTCTTCTTCTTGTTCTTCACCACCATCTTTTTTTTTTTGTGTTCATATTTTTCCTGTTGTACCCAACTTAATGTTTTTTTCCCTTACAGAACTCAACTGTTGTAAAAAATTTTCTTCAACAGCATAGCTAAATTTGTGGCGTAATAGCTAGTGGTGCATGGCAGCAGTGCATAATTCTGTGGACTCTGGCGGCAGGAACACAGACAGCAGGAGGTTAAATGCAGCAGCAGGAGGAGGAGTGACAAGTGGCAGCAGGCAATATAAAGGGCCATGGCACCTAGCGTTGGTACCATGTCTGTAATAATAAACACCATACAGTAGGAGGTTCCGGACAGCAGTCATTTTTTTTTTACAACAAAATGTAGCTATTGTAATGGTGTAATAGCTAGTAGCGCATGGCAGCAGCGCATAATTCTATGGACTCTGGCGGTGGGAACACAGACAGCAGAAGGTTAAATACAGCAGCAGGAGGAGGAGAAGGAGGAGGAGGAGTGACGTGTGGCAGCAGGCAATGTAACGGGCCATGGTACCTAGCGGTGGTACCACAGTACCTACAGAAAAAACAGGCCAAATTAGCAGGGGACTGAAGGTTGATGTTGTGAAAAAATAATTCCCAGGCACCTCATGTCCTCCTCTCGCCGTCAACAGGTGCCTGGAACGTGCCTTCAATCCAGGGCTGGTTGATCTTCAAAAATATGAGTTTGTCCACGGACACTGGGGACAGACGAGTAGTGATGCTCGGATGTCTCCATAAACGAATTCGGCAACCACGGACTTTGTTAAACAAAAATCCACTTCCGGCGTGATTGGTTCCAAATTATGAAATGCATCCACGCCTCGACGCCGATTTTCGGTCGTGAATGAGGCAATCACGGCCGGATCCACGTCTGGATCCGGATTTTCTTTTAACGTTAATGAAATCAACACTTTAAATGGGGCAATTATACACGTTACGCAATCACAGAGGTGAAGGTGACTCCCGATGGTACCACTGGAGGAGGATGAGTGGCTGAAGCCAAAAAGACCCAGAGAGGTTTTTGTGATTTTTTTTTTTTTGTGCAGCAATTAGCAATGACATAACAGCAGAGTTGTCAGTGGACCTGGGCAGTGTGAACGCAGACTTTAGTAGCGACTGAGTCAGGAGGTCAAACGGGTCAGTCAGTGCGGCAGCACAGAAGGACCATGGCAACTCACTGGTAGTACCACAGTGTAATAGTGCTGCACAAAAAATTAGATGTGTCAGTGGACCCGGGCAGTGTGAGCGCAGAGTGTAGTAGCGACTGAGTCAGGAGGACAAAGCGGATGGTCAGTTCGGCAGCACAGAAGGACCATGGCAACTCACTGGTAGTAGCACAGTGTAATAGTGCTGCCCAAAAATTAAATGCGTCAGTGGACCCGGGCAGTGTGAACGCAGAGTGTAGTAGTGACTGAGACAGGAGGACAAAGCAGACGGTCAGTTCGGCAGCACAGAAGGACCATGGCAACTCACTGGTAGTACCACAGTGTAATAGTGCTACCAGGGGTCTAGTCCTGAAAAAAAAAGGTGAGTGGACTCACCCTAAAAAGCCCTGCGCCGCGCATAGCGCGGCGTGCCAAAAAAATGGGCGTAGTCAAACATAATGTGGGCGTGGTCATGGGTGGGGCCAAATATACATGACCTTAGCAGTGATTTAAAAGGTCTGCCAGGGAAGTTTGAGCTCTGCCATAGTGTATCCCCCAAAAATAGATGTAATCTGACAGCATTTCACACAAAAAAACACATAATCTGGTAGAAGTTCCTCCAAAATACAGATAATATGGAAGTGGTTCCTCCAAAATAGACAAAGTCGCAGCAGCAGTTCCCCCAACATACACATAATTTGGAAGCAGTTCCCCAAAATACGCAAAACCTGGCAGTGAGTCACCCAAAATACAAGTAACACCCAAAATACATATAATCTGGCAGCAGTTCCCCAAAATACATATAATCTGGCAGCAGTAGTCCCCCAAACATACACATTCTGGCAGCTGTTCCCCAAAATACACAACAGCGGTTCCGCAAAAATGCAGATAATCTGACAGCAGTTCCCCCAAAATAGGTACCCCCAGCATAGGTAGCCAGGTCTATAGGTGTCCCCAGTATAAGTAGCCATGAGTATAGTAGTCCACAGTATATGTAGCCAGAGAGGTATAGTTGCCTAGTATATGTAGCCAGGGGTATATGTGCCCAGTATATGTAGTCAGGGGTATAAGTGCCAGTATATGTAGCTAGAGGTATATGTCCCCAGTATATGTGCCTAGGAGTATATGTCCCCAGTATATGTGCCAAGGAGTATATGTCCCCAGTATATGTAGCCAGGAGTATATGTCCCCAGTATATGTAGACAGGAGTATATGTCCCCAGTATATGTAGACAGGTGTATATATCCCCAGTATATGAAGCCAGGAGTATATGTCCCCAGTATATGTAGCCAGGAGTATATGTCCCCAGTATATGTAGCCAGGAGTATATGTCCCCAGTATATGTAGACAGGAGTATATGTCCCCAGTATATGTAGACAGGAGTATATGTCCCCAGTATATGTAGCCAGGAGTATATGTCCCCAGTATATGTAGCCAGGAGTATATGTCCCCAGTATATGTAGCCAGGAGTATATGTCCTTAGTATATGTAGCCAGGAGTATATGTCCCCAGTATATGTAGACAGGTGTATATATCCCCAGTATATGTAGACAGGAGTATATGTCCCCAGTATATGTAGACAGGTGTATATGTCCCCAGTATATGTAGCCAGGAGTATATGTCCCCAGTATATGTAGCCAGGAGTATATGTCCCCAGTATATGTAGCCAGGAGTATATGTCCCCAGTACATGTAGCCAGGAGTATATGTCCCCAGTATATGTAGCCAGGAGTATATGTCCTTAGTATATGTAGTCAGGAGTATATGTCCCCAGTATATGTAGACAGGTGTATATATATATCCCCAGTATATGTAGCCAGGAGTATATGTCCCCAGTATATGTAGACAGGTGTATATATCCCCAGTATATGTAGCCAGGAGTATATGTCCCCAGTATATGTAGACAGGTGTATATATCCCCAGTATATGTAGTCAGGCAGCACAGAGAGGAGGGATTGGTGGGCACAGCGAGGAATGTCTCCTCCCCCCTCAGGGCTCCCCCTTCCTCCCTCTACCCCTCCAGAACTAAAATTTGTCGGAGCCTGACAGCAGCGTGACTTACCTCTTCCTTCCGGGTAAGCCGGGTAAGTAGTGATGTCCGGTTCATTTGAGCCGGTTCTTTCCTGTGAGTTCAGTGATCCGGCTGATCATACTGAATCGAATCAGTTCAGTGGAGGAGACAGGAACTGCAGCTGCAGTATTCAGCTGCAGTTCCTGTCTCATCCACTGAACTGATTCAGTTCAGTGTGATGAGCCGGATCACACAACTCACAGGAAAGAACCGGCTCAAATGAACCGGACATCAGTACTTACTCAGCTTTTCGGAGGAGAGTGAGGTAAGTTTCGACTCCCGCCCGCTGCCAGCTGCTCATTTGTTACTTTTGGAGGGGAGAGCGGGGGATGGAGAGCTCCAAGGTGAGGGAAGGAGGGTGGAAATGGCCCCCCTTCCCCACCGCTGCGCACAGCTCTCCTTCCACTGCGCTCTCTCCCTCCACAGATGCCAGGGTGGACGGAGTCCACTTTCTGAAAAAAGCAAGTGGACGTCGTCCACCTGCGTCCACGCCCCACTCGACCCCTGAGTGCTACCCAAAAAATTAAATGCGTCAGTGGACCCGGGCAGTGTGAACGCAGAGTGTAGTAGCGACTGAGACAGGAGGACAAAGCAGACGGTCAATTCGGCAGCACAGAAGGACCATGGCAACTCACTGGTAGTACCACAGTGTAATAGTGCTGTCCAAAAAATTAAATGCATCCGGTGACCTGGGCAGTGTGAACGCAGAGTGTAGTAGCGACTGAGTCAGGACGACAAAGCGGACGGTCAGTTCTACAGCACAGAAGGACCATGGCAACTCACTGGTAGTACCACAGTGTAATCGTGCTGCCCAAAAAATTAAATGCGTCCGGTGACCCGGGCAGTGTGAACGCAGAGTGTAGTAGCGACTGAGTTAGGAGGACAAAGCGGACGGTCAGTTCGGCAGCACAGAAGGACCGTGGCAACTCACTGCTAGTACCACAGCCGAAAAATGAACCAAGGTAACCAGGTAGTAACTTTCTTTAGAAAGGCAGGCATGGTTAACACATTGCAGCAGCACTAGAGATGGCCCGAACGGTTCGCCGGCGACTGGTTCCAGGCGAACTTCCGGTGGTTCGCGTTCGCCATGTAAGGCGAACTTTTCTGGAAGTTTGGTGCGCCCCCATAGTGCACCATTAGGGTCCTTCTACATCACAGACAGCAGGCACAATGTAGCCAATTAGGCTACACTCTCTCCTGGAGTCACTCCCCCCCTTATAAAAGGCAGGCAGTGTTGGCCATTTCACTCACTCATGTGCCTGCATTAATTAGTGAAGGGACAGCTGCTGGCATACTCTTATAGGGAAAGATTAGTTAGGCTCTTGTAGGCTTGTTAGCTTGCTCCTGGCTAATTGTTATTGCTAAAAATAGCACCCCTCAACAGCTCTTTTGAGAGCTAATGTTCTCCTGATGTGTTTTTTGTTTTTTGTTTTGTGTTGCCCACTGACACTGCATTATACAGCCCTATCTGTTGCAGCTGGACCTTGGTAATTGCTTTTACTGTGCCAGCCAGGCCCTGCCTAACTATCTATACTGGGACACCTACCTATGCCTACCTAACTACTGGGGCACCTACTTACCTATACGGGGACACCTACCTATGCCTACCTACCTACCTACCTATACTAGGGCACCTACCTATGCCTACCTACCTATACTAGGGCACCTACCTACCTATACTGGGTCTCCTACCTATGCCTAGCTAACTACTGGGGCACCTACCTATGCCTACCTACCTATACTTGGTCTCCTACCTATGCCTAGCTAACTACTGGGGCACCTACCTATGCCTATCTACCTATACTGGGACACATACCTATGCCTACCTACCTATACTGGGACTCCTACCTATGTCTAGCTAACTACTGTGGCACCTACCTATGCCTACCTACCTATACTGGGTCTCCTACCTATGCCTAGCTAACTACTGGGGCACCTACCTATGCCTATGTACCTATACTGGGACACCTACCTATGCCTACCTACCTATACTGGGACTCCTACCTATGCCTAGCTAACTACTGGGGCACCTACCTATGCCTATCTACCTATACTTAGACACCTACCTATGCCTACCTACCTATACTGGGACTCCTACCTATGTCTAGCTAATTACTGGGGCACCTACCTATGCCTACCTACCTATATATTGGGACTCCTACCTATGCCTAGCTAACTACTGGAGCACCTACCTATGACTACCTAGCTATACTGGGACTCCTACCTATGCCTAGCTAACTACTGGAGCACCTACCTATGCCTACCTACCTATACTGGGACTCCCACCTATGCCTAGCTAACAACTGGGGCACCTACCTATGCCTACCTACCTATACTGGGACTCCTACCTATGCCTAGCTAACTACTGGAGCACCTACCTAAGCCTACTTACCTATACTGGGACTCCTACCTATGCCTAGCTAACTACTGGAGCACCTACCTACCTATACTGGGACTCCTACCTATGCTAACTACTGGGGCGCCACCTACCTATGCCTACCTATACTGGGACACCTACCTATACCTACCTACCTATGCTGGGACTCCTGCCTATGCCTAGCTAACTAATGGGGCACCTATCTATGCCTACCTACCGGCGCCCGCCCGCCATCTGCCACCCCCCTCATCTCTGCTCTGTCTGTCTGTGGCTGCTGTGCCACTGCCAGACTTGCCAGTCCAGTAGTCAGTCAGTGTCACTGCCAGATACAGTGCACTGCAGCCTGGCTGGCAAATCAATCATTCAGATAATTGCCTCATTTATTTTGTGTGTGCACTGCAGGGTGCACTCAATTGACTAATCTACTCAGGCCCTCAGCTGCCTTCCAGAAACAGTCCTGTCAGACAATCAGTGTCACTGCCAGAGTGCACTGCAGCCTGGCTGGCAAATCAATCATTCAGATTGCCTCATTTATTTTGTGTGCGTTCTTTGCCATCTGCCGCCGCCTCAGGCCCTCAGTGTGCAGAACTGTATTTGTGGTAAAAAAAAAAACACGCAATAGCAGCATATTAGCATTTGAAAAAAATATTTCTGTTACACCTAAGAAAAAAATTTCAATAATCTGCAGTACGCAGAACTGTATTTGTGCTAAAAAAAAAACAAAACACACAATATCAGCATATTAGCATTTGAAGAAAAATATTTCTGTTACAACTAAGAAAAAAATGTCAATAATCTGCAGTGCGCAGAACTGTATTTGTGCTAAAAAAAAACACGCAATAGCAGCATATTAGCATTTGAAAAAAATATTTCTGTTACACCTAAGAAAAAAATTTCAATAATCTGCAGTACGCAGAACTGTATTTGTGCTAAAAAAACAAACAAAACACACAATATCAGCATATTAGCATTTGAAAAAAATATTTCTGTTACACCTGAGAACATTTTTTTCAATAATCTGCAGTGCGCAGCACTGTATTTGTGCTAAAAAAAAAAAAACACGCAATAGCAGCATATTAGCATTTGAAGAAAAATATGTGCAGCACTGTATTTGTGCTAAAAAAACACGCAATATCAGCATATTAGCATTTGAAGAAAAATATTTCTGTGTTACACCCGAGAACAGTTTTTCAATAATCTGCAGTGCGCAGCACTGTATTTGTGCTAAAAAAAAAACACGCAATATCAGCATATTAGCATTTGAAGAAAAATATTTCTGTGTTACACCTGAGAACATTTTTTTAAAAATCTGCAGTGCGCAGCACTGTATTTGTGCTAAAAAAAAAAACACGCAATAACAGCATATTAGCATTTGAAGAAAAATATTTCTGTGTTACACCTGAGAAAAAGCCTGTAATAATCTACAAAGCCAGCCTAATTTCCATTTCAGCTTTCAGCAACTCACAAAGAGAAAGTTACTTTGGCAATGCATCCATTTTTCAGAGCTTATAAAAAGAGTAATACTGCTGCTACCTGTACTACTAATAACAATAGTAGCAATGATACCACTGCTAGCAGGGTCGGACTGGGACACTAAGGGCCCACCAAGGAAGTTTCAGCCTGGGCCCCCCCCCCCCCGATCCCCTCCTCCTCGCCACCCCCCCCCCCCCCCCCCCATTTTGGGCTCACATACACATGTACTCTAGAAATTTTGCATGAGTTTATGGTAGGGAAAAGATTGTGAGCACTTCTGAGGACAGTCTCCAATAGGGATATGTCCACATGCGGCGCGCGCAGCGCGCCGCAGCGAAAGTAAATGGGTGTCACCACGCACTGGAACATCGGCGTGGTCACGATGAGTCATGGGCAGACTTAAAAAAAAAAAAAAAAACACAACATAAGTAGCGGTGTTATTCACAGAGATTAGGTCCGACCAGATACATTTTAGATAAAATATTCAAGTAGTTACATGCCTCATGATAATTCATCAAGTAGTCAAATCGCAGCAGATTTTCCGACAAAATGCAATCAGGTTGGCGGCTGATACCCCCACAAAATGCAATCAGATTGGCGGCAGATACCCCCCAAAATGCAATCAGGTTGGTGCCAGATACCCCCCCCAAAAGTGGGCAGCAGTGACCAGAAAATCGTAATGTGGGCAGCAGACACCTGAAAATCGCAATGTGGGCAGCAGTGACCAGAAAATCGTACTGTGGGCAGCAGACACCAGAAAATCGTAATGTGGGCAGCAGACACCTGAAAATCGCAATGTGGGCAGCAGTCACCAGAAAAGCGTAATGTGGGCAGCAGACACCTGAAAATCGTAATGTGGGCAGCAGACACCAGAAAATCGCAATGTAGGCAGCAGTGACCAGAAAATCGTAATGTGGGCAGCAGACACCTGAAAATCGCAATGTGGGCAGCGCAGTGACCAGAAAATCGTACTGTGAGCAGCAGACACCAGAAAATCGTAATGTGGGCAGCAGACACCTGAAAATCGCAATGTGGGCAGCAGTCACCAGAAAAGCGTAATGTGGGCAGCAGACACCTGAAAATCGTAATGTGGGCAGCAGACACCAGAAAATCGCAATGTAGGCAGCAGTGACCAGAAAATCGTAATGTGGGCAGCAGACACCTGAAAATCGTAATGTGGGCAGCAGACACCTGAAAATCGTAATGTGGGCAGCAGTCACCAGAAAATCGTAATGTGGGCAGCAGACACCTGAAAATCGCAATGTGGGCAGCAGTCACCAGAAAAGCGTAATGTGGGCAGCAGACACCTGAAAATCGTAATGTGGGCAGCAGACACCAGAAAATCACAATGTAGGCAGCAGTGACCAGAAAATCGTAATGTGGGCAGCAGACACCTGAAAATCGTAATGTGGGCAGCAGACACCTGAAAATCGTAATGTGGGCAGCAGACACCTGAAAATCGTAATGTGGGGAGCAGACACCTGAAAATCGTAATGTGGGGAGCAGACACCTGAAAATCGTAATGTGGGCAGCAGTGACCAGAAAATCGTAATGTGGGCAGCAGTGACCAGAAACCCCCCTCCCTCACCTAGGGGCCCCCCCTCCAGAATTGCAGCCAGCGGCAAATAATCACTTACCAGCATGACGGAGATGAGATCCGTAGCTCTGCGTGCCGCTGGCTGGTCTGCTCTCTGCTTCCTGAACTGACTGTCCAATCACGCTCTCGCAGTACTTCCTGCGAGAGCGTGATTGGACAGTCAATTCAGGAACCAGAGCAGACCAGCCAGCGGCACACAGAGCTACGGATCTCATCTCCGTAACTCATGCCGTTAAGTGATTCTTCCCCGCTGGCTGCAATTCTGGAGAGGGGGGGGAGCGCGGAAGGGGGGCCCCTAGGTGAGGGAGGGGGGGGGGGCTTCCGCCCCTCCCCGCCGATCTGTGCACAATGCCCCCCTTCCTGCGCTTAGCCCCCCTCCTTTTTAGCACTGGGGCCCCCAGGAGGCGGGACGGCCGGGGCCCACCGATGGGACCATCGGTGGTTCGGTGGGCCTGTCCGAGGCTGACTGCTAGTAGAACAGGGACAGTCACAGCAACTACTACTACTACTTCAGCATCAGCAAGCACTGCTTCTTCTGGTCCTCCCTCCACATGTGCTGTCCCAAAGCAGCCAGCTCAGTTTCAGCTAATGCCCAGTGACTTAAATATCAATGCACCATCTCAGCCAGTACTGGGTAGCTACCCAAAGCGTGCATTTGGTACAACATTAAGATCATTCAATCCTGTCTTGTACTGCACACGCCCATGGCTGGAATACTCTGTTGAGCGAGATGCCTGGTTTTGTCTCCCCTGTCAGAAATATGGCAGCATTGTTAATGAGAGGGATGTTGTTTTTACTTTAACTGGTTTTAACAACTGGAAAACAGCCCTTGATCGAGACAAGGGGCTACAGAGGCAAGTGTCCAGCCGCAATCATGTGCATGCTTCAAGTGTATGGACTCAGCACAAAAGTAGAGAGGCCACAGGGGGAACTGTTGACTACATGTTGGTTGGCAAAACACAAATTGAAAAAAAATCATTACTATGTTAAGAGTGTGGCCAGTGCTGTTAAGTTTCTCTGTGTGAATGAATTGGGGCTCCGTGGGACTGCAGAAACCTTGCGGCTGGATGAAGCAGGTAATGATGACATTGCTTCAGGTCTCTTTTTGAAATTAATGGAGTATACCTTAGAGAAGGACGAGAAGCTAGCAAGCATTGCTAAGGGTATCCCAAAGAATGCAAAATACACATCTAAGGATATCCAAAATGAAATGATTCAAACACTGGCAGACATGGTGCTCAAAGAGGTAACAAAAAAAAATATGAAAATGCTGATTCTGCAGGGTTCTGCCTCAAAAGTGATGGGACCAGGGACAGGTGCAATGTGGAAAATTTGTCTGTGATGATTTGATTTGTCAGCAATTCTATGCCAGAGGAAAATCTTATTGGGTTGCTTGATGCATCAACTTGATGCAGAGTACATCACCGTTGAGATATTAACACACCTTTCTGATGCTGGCTACAGTGCTGACAACATACTTAGCTAGTGTTATGATGGGGCTTCTGTGATGAGTGGGGAAAAAGGGGGTGTACAAGCTCTGCTCCAAAATAAGTTATCTAGATGTGTTCCTTATATTCACTCATACAACCACCAACTGCACCTAGTAGTTGTGCATGCCATGCAGAGTGAACCATGTGCAAAAATATTTTTTGACCTCTCTAGTTCACTGTACAAGTTTTTTCAGCACCACCATGTGACTGAGAAATATGATGCACCTCATCTTAGAAGGCTGCTTGAAGTATGATGGACAAGCAACTATGAGGTGACAAGGTGCATTGTTGGAAATCGAGACCATATTCTCAGTATCCTATCTGAGATGACAGAGGATGATGATGCTGCAGTTGACCTGTGTACTGAGGCATCGGGTCTGCTATGTCAAATTAGGAGGCATCACTTCTTTGAGACTGGAGATTTTCTAGTGCAGGTGCTGGTGTCTTGAAACCAGAAAATGCAATTCTACAGTCTCAGTCTGTGGATATGTGCAGTGCTTCTGAGGTTGTTTGCGCAGCACTGGAGTCCCTAAAAAACATTTGTAATCGTAAAGATGAGCATTGGGCAGAGTTACCTGAGGCGGCTGCTGGAGATGATTCACATCTTCCAAAGAGAAGAAGAACAATGAGCAAACACCTCAGTCAAAGTGTTGAGCTCTCAACTGTGGGCCATACAGATTATGATAATCGTACCCTTAATCCCCATCGGTCTCTTAAAAGATCTCTGCTCAACATCCTTGACAGGGCCATTTGTGAAATGGAGACACGATTTACACAGAGGAATGTTGACCTGATGAAAGCCATATCTTGTCTTGCATTTTTAGAATGAACTCAGTTGCAGCCTCTAGCTATGCTGGCTGGTACAGTGGCAGACAACAATGCAAATCTGAAAAATGAAATCCTTGTGGCAAAACAGATGTTGCTCAAAAAAATTCAGAATAAAGCAGACCTGTCATCTGTGTGTAAATACCTGCAAGAGTACAAGGAAGCTTTCCCTAAATTACATAAATTGTATGTAACAGCCCTGGCAATTGGAGTATCTTCAGCAGCCTGTGAGAGTTCCTTCTCCACATTGTCAAGGATTCTAACCCCCTATCGTCGCACCATGCCACACAAAAGAAAGCAGCATTTGGTGATCTTGGCCCATGAGAAGTCCATAACAAATAACTTGGACATGGAGGAATTTGTGAAACTTTTTGCAAAGCGAAATAGGAGACTTTTGTTGTAGATTGGATTGGAGAGAAACCACCACTTGATCCACTTTAACCACTTTATCCACCGCTACAGTATCCACAGTCATGGCCAAAAGTTTGGAGACTGTCAAAGTTTGTTGCTAAACTGCTTTTAGATCTTTGTTTCAGTTGTTCATGTGGTGTACTGAAATATAATTTAAAGCACTTCAGACGTTTCAAAGGCATTTAATGACAATTTAATGACAATTACATGAGATTTATGCAAAGAGTCAGTATTTGCAGTGTTGGCCCTTCTTTTTCAGAACCTCTGCAATTCGACTGGGCATGCTCTCAATCAACTTCTGGGCCAAATCCTGACTGTTAGCAATCCATTCTTTCATATTCACTTCTTTGAGTTTCCCAGAATTAGTTGGCTTTCGTTTGTCCACCCACCTCTTGAGGAATGACCACAAGTTCTCAATGGGATTAAGATCTGGGGAGTTTCCAGGCCATGGACCCAAAATTTCAAAGTTTTGGTCCCCGAGCCACTTAGTTATCACTTTTGCCTTATGACACGGTGCTCCATGCTGGAAAATGCATTGTTCTTCACCAAACTGTTGTTGGATTGTTGGAAGAAATTGTATTTGGAGGGTGTGTTGGTACCATTCTTTATTCATGGCTGTGTTTTTTGGCAAAATTGTGAGTGAGCCCACTCCCTTGGATGAGAAGCAACTCCACACATGAATGGTCTCAGGATGCTTTACTGTTGTCATAACACAGGACTAATGGTAGCGCTCACCTTTTCTTCTCCTGACAAGCCTTTTTCCAGATGCCCCAAACAATTCGAAAGGGGCTTCATCAGAGAATATGACTTTTCCACAGTCCTCAGCAGTCCATTCACCATACTTTCTGCAGAAGATCAATCTGTCCCTGATGTTTTTTGGGGAGAGAAGTGGCTTCTTTGCTGCCCTTCTTGACACTAGGCCATCTTCCAAAAGTCTTCGCCTCACTGTGTGTGCAGATGTGCTCACACCTGCCTGCTGCCATTCCTGAGCAACCTCTGCCCTCGTTGCACTCCGATCCTGCAGCTGAATCCTCTTTAGGAGTCGATCCTGGTGCTTGCTGGACTTTCTTGGACACCCTGAAGCCTTCTTAACAAGAATTGAACCTCTCTCCTTGAAATTCGTGATGATCCTATAAATTGTTGATTTAGGTACAATCTTAGAAGCCACAATATCCTTGCCTGTGAAGCCATTTTTATGCAACACAATGATGGCTGCATGCATTTCTTTGCTGGTCACCATGGTTAACAATGGAAGATCAATGATTTCAAGCATCACCCTCCTTTTAACATGTCAAGTCTGCCATTCTAACCCAATCAGCCTGACATAATGATCTCCAGCACTGTGCTTGTCAACATTCTCACCTACGTTAACAAGATGATTACTGAAATGATCTCGGCAGGTTCTTTAACCTCCCTGGCGGTCTATTAAAGGACTTCCGAGGCCAAAATCTGCCCCCAAAACGTAAAAAAAGTTAACTACCTGCATGACTTTGTAAGGCACGGAGGATGCCGCCCGCGCCCTCCGTGCCATTCAGCCTGGTCCCCTCTGTTCAATAGCCCCCCGAAAGGCTGCGACCCCACGGTCAGGGTCGGTATCTGCAGCCTGCATAAAGATGGCCACCGGAGCTGGCCACGACTGCGCAGTCCGCATAGCCGCTACTGCGGCTGCGCAGCTCTAGTGCCAACCCTCCCATCCACGATGCATGTTACGTGGATCGGGGGTTGGCCCTAGAGCTGCACAGCCACAGTAGCGGCTATGCGGACTGCGCAGCCGTGGCCAGCTCCGGCGGCCATCTTTATGCAGGCTGCAGATACCGACCCGGACCGTAGGGTCGCAGCCTTTCGGGGGGCTATTGAGCAGAGGGGACCAGGCGGAACGGCACGGAGGGCGCGGACGGCGTCCTCCGTGCCTTACAAAGTCATGCAGGTAGTTAACTTTTTTTACTTTTGGGGGCAGATTTTGGCCTCGGAAGTCCTTTAAAAACCGCCAGGGGGCAGCGCAGCCATTTTTTTGTAATTTTTTTTTTTTGAATCATGTAGCGAGCCTAGGGCTCGCTACATGATAGCCGCTTCCCCCTACCCTCTTCGATCACCTCTGGCGATCGGCGATCAGGAAATCCCGTTCAAAGAACGGGATTTCCTGGAGGGCTTCCCCCGTCGCCATGGCATCGACGTCATGACGTCATCGGGAGTCCCGATCCACCCCTCAGCGCTGCCTGGTGCTGATAGGCCAGACTGCGCAAGGGGTCTGGGGGGGGGGGCAGCACGGGTGGCGGCGATCGGCATGCTCACACAGCTAGCAAAGTGCTAGCTGCGTGCAGCAAAAAAAAAATTGTGCAAATCGGCCCAGCAGGGCCTGAGAAAACCTCCTGCACGGCTGGTTACCGCCAGGAAGGTTAACGACAGCAATGAAATGCAGTGGAAAGGTTTTTTCAGGATTCAGTTAATTTTCATGGCAAAGACGGACTATGCAATTCATCTGAACACTCTTTATAACATTCAGGAGTATATGCAAATTGCTATTATAAAAACTTAGGCACCAACTTTTCTAGTTTCCAATATTTTTGACAGTCTCAAAACTTTGGCCAGGACTGTATGTCCTCTGTAACTTCACCTAACCCAGGACATACATATATGCTGTAAGGAATTCAGTGTCTGTCAGGCAGCGGAATGCCGGGATCCGGGGTGCAGGGGCCGGGATCCCCTGCTTCCGGGTCTCAGCGTGACGCTGATGTCAGTGGAACGCAGGAGGTTTCTAAAAGCAAATTGGATAGGCGGAAGACGCTATCTCAGTACGCGCTCCGCAGATGTAAGCAGCAACACTGTGGTACTTGCTGACGGAGTGTGTCGGCTGGTAACAGCTGACACGCTGGCTCTGCAATTGGTTGTTTTTGATTCTACTTTCTGTTGATTGTTTAGTCCTGTTATTTGATCTCTGTGATCGTCCCCAGTTATCGCCCATGATAGCATTAGCTTTGGCTTGTTGCTGGGTAGCGCTCACCATTGTATTGATTCCTGTTGCCGACCCTTCCCTTGTACCTTGACTACGCTTAGCTTGGCGCCTGGACCGACTTCTGCCTGATTGACGGATCTGCCTGAACGCTGACTTTGGCTTAGAGTGTCCAGAGCTAACTTGTGAAATCTCCTTAGCTCTGGACGCTCTAAGCTTCACTAACCTGGAACACCTGTCTAGTACCTCTACAAACAACTTGATCTATTAATCTGGAAAGCCTCATCCTCTAAGACCTCAAATGACTGTCATTACATATATATATATATATATATATGTATATATATATAACCACTGTGCCCAGAATTGTCTTGCAAGGAACCTCTGCCAGATTCCGTGTATTTTTGGTGAAATTTTGTCAGATTACATATATTTTTGGGGGATACACTACAGCAGAGCTCAAACTTCCCCGGCAGACCTTTAACACCACTGCTAAGGTCATGTATATTTAGCCCCACCCATGACCACGCCCACGGTCTGCTGCATGACCACGCCCGTTTTTATGCCCCCTGCAAATTTCTGTCTGTCCCCTCATATGTGCCTGTCTAGAACCGGCCGTGGTTTGTCCACAGAGGCTTGGGAGAGCCGAGAGCACTTCTCGGTGACCACGCCACCGGCCGCACTGAAGCATCTCTTGGAGAGGACACTAGAAGGGGAGCAGGACAGGAGTTTCAGGGCGTACTGGGCAAGCTCCATCCAGATGTCCAGTATCTTGACCCAGTACTCCAAGGGGTTCACGGAGCTGTCCGTGTCATTGAGCCCGCTGAATGACCCTATGTAGTCAGCCACCATGCTGGTTAGTCGCTGCTGGTGCTGGGTGGAGGTGGATGCTGTGGCTGACACCTCTGCTGTTGGTTGCTGCACTGCATACAGGCTCTTGCTTAGGCTCTTCAGATCTCCGGGGCACCAGTTGCTGCTGCTGCTACTGGTGGTAGTTGTTGTGCTTCTGGTGGCGATGTCAGGCACCTGTTGCTGGGTTGGCAGCAAAGCAGTTACAGTGGGGGTGGAAAGCTGGGGGAATGCTTCCAGTAGTCTGCGCACGAGGGCCCCTTGCAACCCCCTTGTGCGTTGCTTGGTGGTGGAAGGCATCATGAACTCTCCCAGCTTACCCTTTAGACGTGGGTCCAGCATCAAGGTGATCCAGATGTCCTCCCTTGAACGCATCTCGATCACCCGGGAGTCCCTGTGAAGGCAGCGCAACATGTGCACACCCATGGGAAACAAGTGGGAATTGGCAACAACATCTTCATCGGCCTCGTTGTCCCATATCACATGCCTGTCCTCTTCCTGTGCCGTGTCGTCCTCGCCAAGCCGCCATCCCCATACAACGCCTGCGGCGCTCTTCTCCTCCTCCTCACAGCCAGCCTGTGCTGACACAGCCGCTCCAACATGGCCAGAGTTGAATTCCAGCGAGTTGGCATATCTATTATCAGGCAGTGTGACTTGCAATATTGCTGCTGTAATGTGGACAGGAGTGCAGAGGCAGAAAAACTGTACCACCTCCCGGGCATCTTGCAGCAGGACGTTCATCCCCTGGTAGGTGCGCAGGAAGCGCTGCACCACAAGATTCAGCACGTGGGCCAAGCAGGGGATGTGCTGGAGGTTTCCCTGCTGCACTGCGGCCACCAGGTTGGCCCCGTTATCGGCTGCCACATACCCCATTCCAGGCCTCTGGGGGTCAGCCACCTCCGCTCCTGCTTCCTGAGGGCGGCCAGGACGTTGGCGGCCGTAAGCTTCTCCTTCCCCAGGGTCACCAATTTTAGCAGCGCTTGCCAGTGCCATGGCTTGGCGCTGCTGCTGCCGAGGCGGGCTTGCTTTGCCGGTGTGGAGGGAGTAGGATGAGAGGAGCCTGCTGCATCCCCCCTGATCCCGCGTGGTGGCACCACTAACTGGGCTGCTGCGCTGTTGTCTTCCCTCCCTTCCAACAGTGTCATCCAGTGGGCCATAAAGGACAGGTTGCGACCTGTCCCAAATCGGCTACTCCACAAGTCCATGGTCACGTGGACCCGCTTGCTCACAGAGTAGTCGAGCGAACGGGCCACGTTTGCCACCACAAACTTGTGGAGTGCTGGGATGGTGTCCCTGGAGAAATAGTGGCGACTGGGGATTTGCCACTCGGAAATTCCAAATTGGAGCAGTGTCCGCATATCGCTCCCCTCCTGCACCTGGGAGTAGGGAAGGAGCTGTGATGCCATGGCCCGGGTCAGCAAGCCATTTAGTGTGCGGATGCGCCTGTGGCTTGGAGGCAGAGGCTTGGTCAGACCCTGAAAGGTGTCGCTCAGCAGGGTCTGACGACGATGTGATGCAGGGGAGACAGAGGAGAGAGAAGACAGGCTGCCAGCCTCAATGTCTGTGTCCTGAGTAGCCGAGGTGGAATAGCGCTTGTGTGCTAGTACTGCTGCTGCAGTGGGGGATTTACGACCCTGAGAGAGGGATGATGCTGCTGCGGTGGTGGGCTTTGCGCTTTTAGCACCTCATGCTTGCAGTGCCTGCCTCCTCTTGAACTCCTTATACTGCGGGCAGTGGGAGCTCTTTAGGTGGCCCTGGAGGGATGAGGTACCCATCTTGGACATATTTTTCCCACGGCTCAATTTTTTGCTGCATAAGTTGCAGACCGCATATTTTTTGTTCTGGCTTGGCACCTGAAAAAAGTTTGATACCGGTGACTTCAATTTACTGTGGCCCTGTACGCTACCGCTAGCAGAGGGTGCAGCGGAACAATCTGTGCTTGGGGGTTGCATGGTGGCGGTGCCGGCTGAAGCAGTGTTCTGTCTACTTCCTCCATGCCCACTGCTGCACCTGCCACTGCCTGACATATGGCGATATCCTTGCCTAGGCGACTCGTCATCCTGCTCCGACCATTTTTCCCCGGACTCAGGCAGCACATACGGAGGGTCCACAACATCATCATCGTCATAATCATAATCAAGCTCTTCCTCTGACTGGACCAACACCTCCTCTTCCGCCCCTACATCCCCAGACACAGACCCCTCCTCATCAACCCCCTCCTCATCAACATCCTCCAATAACAGTTGTGATTCTGTCCCGAACTGAATCTCCTCCATATCAGTCTCCAGTAGGTCCTGAGCTTCAGCCATCAATATGTTCCCAGATGCCGGACTGAGGGACAGAGAGCTGTCGTCCTGGGAGGGCTCCTGACCACTGGCTGCTGGGGTGGATGTCACAGCAAGCGTGGGGCGTTGGCTGCTGCTGCTGTTTGGAGTGCTGCTCACAGTAGAGGTCTGGGATGCTGTCATGGTGTCCATCAATACATCAGGTTCCCTATGCTCAACCACCATACGGGGACCAGAAACTTTAAAATATTGTGATAACGGCGTCCGCTGACTCGGCCCAGGCTGTGCTGCCCTTTCTGCTGCACCATGACCCCGTACAGCTGGGCGTCCTCTCCTTGGCCGTGGAGCAGTCCCAGAAGTGGCTGAAGCAATGGAACTCCCTTTCCTGACACCCCCACGAACCCTGCCAGACATGTTGCTAATGAATCACTGCAAAATGAAATGATTAATACCAGTGAGCATAGTACAACATAACTGAAGGGTATCACTGGGTAATGAGATGATTAATACCAGTGAGCAGTGAGCACAGTACAACCTAAGTGAAGGGTATCACTGGGTGATGAGATGATTAATACCAGTGAGCAGTGAACAGAGTACAACGTAACTGAAGGGTATCACTGGGTAATGAGATGATTAATACCAGTGAGCAGAGTACAATGTAAGTGAAGGGTATCACTGGGTAATGAGATGATTAATACCAGTGAGCAGTGAGCACACTACAACCTAACTGAAAGGTATCACTGGGTAATGAGATGATTAATACCAGTGAGCAGTGAGCACAGTACAACCTAAGTGAAGGGTATCACTGGGTGATGAGATGATTAATACCAGTGAGCAGTGAACAGAGTACAACGTAACTGAAGGGTATCACTGGGTAATGAGATGATTAATACCAGTGAGCAGAGTACAATGTAAGTGAAGGGTATCACTGGGTAATGAGATGATTAATACCAGTGAGCAGTGAGCACACTACAACCTAACTGAAAGGTATCACTGGGTAATGAGATGATTAATACCAGTGAGCAGTGAGCACAGTACAGCCTAACTGAAGGGTATCACTGGGTGATGAGATGATTAATACCAGTGAGCAGTGAGCAGAGTACAACGTAAGTGAAGGGTATCACTGGGTGATGGGATGATTCATACCAGTGAGCAGAGTACAATGTAAGTGAAGGGTATCACTGGGTAATGAGAAGATTAATACCAGTGAGCAGTGAGCACGGTACAACCTAACTGAAGGGTATCACTGGGTGATGGGATGATTCATACCAGTGAGCAGAGTACAATGTAAGTGAAGGGTATCACTGGGTAATGAGATGATTAATACCAGTGAGCAGTGAGCACAGTACAACCTAACTTAAGGGTATCACTGCGTGATGAGGTGATTAATACTAGTGAGCAGTGAGCAGAGTACAACCTAAATGAAGGGTATCACTGGGTAATGAGATGATTAATACCAGTAAGCAGAGTACAACGTAACTGAAGGGTATCACTGGGTAATGAGATGATTAATACCAGTGAGCAGAGTACAACCTAAGTGAAGGGTATCGCTGCCAAATGAGATGAATAATACCAGTGAGCAGTGAGCAGAGTACAACCTAAGTGAAGGGTATCACTGTCAAATGAGATGAATAATACCAGTGAGCAGTGAGCAGAGTACAACCTAAGTGAAGGGTATCACTGCCAAAGGAGATGAATAATACCAGTGAGCAGAGTACAACCTAAGTGAAGGGTATCACTGCCAAAGGAGATGAATAATACCAGTGAGCAATGAGCAGAGTACAACCTAACTGAAGGGTATCACTGCCAAATGAGATGAATAATACCAGTGAGCAGTGAGCAGAGTGCAACCGAAGTGAAGGGTATCACACACTGGGTAATGGGATGATTAATACCAGTGATCAGGGAGCAGAGTACAACCTAACTGAACGGTATCACTGCCAAATGAGATGAATAATACCAGTGAGCAGTGAGCAGAGTAAAACCTAAGTGAAGGGTATCACTGCCAAATGAGATGAATAATATCAGTGAGCAGTGAGAACAGTACACAATGTCACTCACAAAACTTGCTGAATGACCAGCACTGGCAGTAGCAGTGTGACTGTCTGTAAGTACTAGCTGAAGTGTATGACTGGCTAGCTGAATACAAGTTTGCACTCTAAACCTGCCTGACTGCACTAAACAAACGAATCACCAGTACACTCTGACTGCACTGACTACAGCAATGACTCACTGGCTAGCTAACTAAATACAACTGACAACTACAATATAAGAGCACTGTTAGCAGAAAAAACGCTGGGTTTTGACACAGAAAACGCGCTTGCTGAAGGAACAATGGCCTGGAGATGATCCTCTCAGTACCAGAGTCAAGCAAGGACAGAGCTTTTCCATCATGGCCACCACTTTATATGCAGGAGGGGAGGGCATAGCCTCCCCTTCTATGATTGGTTGCTAGGGCCTGGCTGGGGGCCTCTGATTTGGGCCAGGGAAGTCACTTCCGCCTACTTCCGCTAATCACAACCTAACCATGAGTTCTGCACCATTTTCACAAGCGTGAATGTGTTCATTCACGGTCTGTCAAAGCGGATTTTAGTGAATGAAAATTGATCCACGGCGACAAATACCCGTGGCGGATAGCTGAAAAATGGTCGTGGAATCACGGCAAGTCGTGATCACGACCTCCATCCGAGCATCACCGCAGACGAGAGCGCTTCTCCGTGACCACGCCACCGGCCGCACTTAAGCACCTCTCGGACAGCACGCTGGAAGGGGGGCAAGACAGGACTTCCAGGGCGTACTGCGCCAGCTCACTCAAGATCTGCAAGCGCGACCCAGTACTCAAGGGGTCCACAGGCTCCTCGCCGGTGTCAAGCCCACTGAAGGACTCTATGTAGTCGGCCACCATCCGGGTCAGGCGCTGGCTGTGACTTTGAAAGGAGGATGCTGCTGCACGCACCTCCTCTCTTGGCTGCTCTACCATCATGTAGAGTGCCTTTGTCAAGGACAGCAGCTCTCCTGGGCACCTGATGCTGCTGCTGGCTGCAGGCACAAGCTGCTGTGCTGGCTGGACAGGTACAGAGGGGGTGGAAGGCTGGGGGAAGGCTTCTTCCAATCACCGAACAAGGATCTGCTGCAACTCCCTTGTTCGCTGCTCAGTGCCTCCAGCAGGCAGGAACTGACCCACCTTCCCCTTCAGCCGTGGGTCCAGGATCATGCTGATGTAGGCGTCCTCCCGGGCATGCATCTGGGGTCTGTGCGCAGGCACCGCAGCATGTGCGCTGCCATGGGGAACAGGGTGGTCCGTCCAGCAGAGACATCAGGGTCAGTGGCCTCAAGTTTGCTTTCCTCCTCCTCTGGCCCCTGAGCCTCTTCCTCCTCTCTCCACCCTCGCACCACTGCAGCAGCGCTCCGCTGTTCCCCCTCAACAGCAATGTCCAGAACCTCCAACTCCACCTCCAACAACTCAAAATCCTGCGCAAAAGTGGACTGCGCAGGTGGCTGCTGTTCCAGCTGGATCAGGGCCTCCTCTCCCACATCCAGCAGATCACTCAGGGCCCTGTCCAGCAGACAAACAATGGGCACCCACTGGCAGAGGGATGCCCGTTCCTCGCTGACCAGGTTGGTTCCCTGCAGGAAGGGAGCCAACACCAAGCAGACCTGCTGCATCTGCCCCCACTGTGCATTGGAGAGGAGCTGGAGTTTGGTGGTGCCGGGGAAAGTGCCCTCAACGATGTGGCGGTTGACAGCCCTCTTCTGCTCAACCAGCAGCTCCAACATCACCAGGGTGGAATTCCAGCGAGTTGGCACATCGATGACAAGGCGTTGTCGTTACAGGCCCTTGCGCTGCTGCATGTCGGCCAGGTTTGCTGCGGTTTTTTTTTGCCTTTTTTTTTTGCCTTTGGAGGGCTGTGTTTTTTTCCCTTTGCTTGGAGGAGCTTTGGTGCGGGTGGTGGTAGCGGCTGAAGCAGCAGGCTCTGGCTCCTGCCTTCCACGCCCTGTGCTGGCCGCCATGCTGCTGCCACGCCTCTGTGCCAGAGACGCCTCCGATGACAAGCTGCCTTCACCCAACTGTGGTGGGGGCACATGGGGGCAGTCCCCCACCTCATCATCATCATCATTCCCAAACATCTCCTCTGAACCCTCAACCAACTCCTCTGCCCCAACATGTCCTACATCAGACCCCTCCTCCTCCTCATGAAATTTTGGTTGTTGTGCGCCAACAACAAACTCCTCCACCTCATACTCTTCCTCCTCCTTGCATGCCCCCATCATCTCCTCCTCAAACTGTTCCACAACATCCCTCAAAACGATCGCGGTCCCTGGGGTGAAGAGCAAGCTCAGTGAGGGCTGGCTGGTCGCTGGGGTCGACGTGCTGGTGGTGGCACTGGTCTCGCTGGTGCTGGAGGTCTGGCTGGAAACAGTGGCTTGCTGCTCCGCCATCATTTCCACGACAGCCTGTGCCTGACTCTCCGCAAGGGGCCGGGAGCGACGACACATCTCAAAGATGAGCAGCTGCGCCTCTCCACCCTCCTCCACAACTTTGCGGTCAGTGGCTGGCGGCGGACCAGTCACAGACCTGCTGGTGGTGCCTTGCCCTCTACCTCTGCTACTCATTGTGCAATAATATACAAACACAATAAGAAAAAATAAATATATATAAAGGGCGGGAAAGGATGTAAACTTTAATAAAGAGTCTGGTTTGGTGGTGACTGGTGGTGAGTGACAAAAAAAAGAAAGTTTTTTTTTTTTAATAGTAGTAGTACTAACAGTAGTGTAGTCTACAGTAGTTGATAACTAACTCGTGTGACAGACAGTGACAAATAAAAGTCTGTAACACACGGACGCAATCTATAGGGTCAGGCAGATGACAGTCACAGATCACAACAGATGCTGGCCTGGCCTGTGTAGTAACTATTACACAGTAGTAGTGAAGCCTGCGGCACTAAATAAACTCACAGACTATAGCAGTACAAATTAAGTAAACTAGTACGTAGGTAACCACTAACTACAATCCCTAGTAGTAGTGTAGTAGTCGATAACTAACTCGTGTGACAGTCAGACAGTGACAATAAAAGTCTGTCACATACGGACGCAATGAATAGGATCGGGAAGATGACAGTCACAGATCACAACAGATGCTGGCCTGGACTAGTGGCCTGTGAAGTAACTATTACACAGTAGTAGTCAGGCATGCTCAGATGTACCAAAATTCGGTTCGGGTACATTCGAATTCGGGTCCGCATGACATTCGAATTCGCATTCGACCACGAAATTCGGTTCGGATTCATATTCGGTTCGGGGTTACGCCTCAAAATTCGGTGAAAATTTGTGTTCGCGAATTCGGGTTTTTTGTGTGTTTTTTTTTAAGGGAAATCACATTGAAATAGGTGTACTAAAAAAAAACAAAAAAAAAAAAACGTGACATGTGGCACTGGCAGCAGGCAATGCATTGTGTGGACCCTGGCGGTGGGACCACTGACAGCAGGAGGATAATTACAGCAGCAGGAGGATAAATACAGCAGCAGGAGGAGGAGTGACGTGTGGCACTGGCAGCAGGCAATGTATTGTGTTGACCCTGGCGGTGGGACCACTGACAGCAGGAGGATAAATACAGCAGCAGGAGGAGGAGTGACGTGTGGCACTGGCAGCAGGCAATGTATAGTGTGGACCCTGGCGGTGGGAACACTGACAGCAGGAGGATAAATACAGCAGCAGGAGGATAAATACAGCAGCAGGAGGAGGAGGAGAAGTGACGTGTGGCACTAACAGCAGGCAATGTATTGTGTTGCCCCTGGCGGTGGGACCACTGACAGCAGGAGGATAAATACAGCAGCAGCAGCAGGAGGAGGAGTGATGTGTGGCACTGGCAGCAGGCAATGCATAGTAATTCTTTATTAAAGAATACCACTACTTATTTTATACAAAAATATAAAAAGAACCAAGTAAATACAATAACAAACCATAACAATGGGCCTTTTGCCTCAATTCAGTCTATATCAAGTCCATTTCCCTGAAAGAAAAAGGAAAAAACTCAAGAATCAAATAACTTAATTCTCCGCCATTAAGTTTTTATATCATAACTCTTTATCTACAATATACACTATTTACATATATCAGAAAGAAAGACTAAGCAATCTCACTCCTCCTATGTTTGCAAGCCATTCCACAATTTGAGTTCCTAACTAAGTGAAAAAGAAATAGAAAAGCTCACCACGAGAAGATTTAGCCAAATCAAGGAGGCCTGACATTCTGCCAAAACAGACGCCACTCCTCCCGACTCAACCTCCTCTCCTCAAGACCCCGAATCTTCCCAACCTCACCAATAATGCCATGCACCACCACCGGGACAGGGAGGACTTTTTGATGAATCGCAATTTGACACCGTGCATTCCAAGTGTAATACCGAATCACTAAGCTAACTAGAAATAAAGTGTCCAAATTAAATGACCCCCGGTTATTGAATGCCCCATATGTCCACTCCGCATAACTAAGCCGCTCAAGAAAAGGAATACCCAGAGCCCTACCCACCTGTTTGTATACCTCTTTCTTAAAGGAACAGTTCAACAGGAAATGGTCCATGGTCTCCTCTACACCACCACACTCCTCATGAGGACAACCACGATCCCGATCCCCTATGAACTTCAAATTTCCCCTAACAAAGAGTCTGCCATGAAAGGAAAGCCAAGCCAAATCCCTGAATTTGTTAGGAATCCTAGGAGAACATAGCAAGCGCAAACCCTCCTCCATAATTGGGCCTGGGCAATCTCTCAGGGCCAATGGGTCCTGAAAAAAGGTTTCAACCACTCTCTCCACCAGGACTTTCCTAGGGATCGAGATAATATCCTCCCTTGTCAGTTCCCATTGCCGAATCAACTTCAGACAAGGTGCAACATAGGCCGGAAGATAATCAGCACTGGCTCTCAGTCTTTTCACCAAACCACCATCTTCCCAACGCCTAAGAAATGGTTTAAACCAGGACTGGAAAATACCCATCCATCCAGGCAGCTCCTCCGCATACATTCTACCAAAGTTGTTTTTAATAAATAACAGAGAAAAGAAAACCACTGGGTTGACCATTCCTAAGCCACCCTTCTGCCTTGATCGATAGGTGATATTCCTCTTAACGTGGTTCATCTTATTTCCCCAAAGCATCTGGAAAAACAAGCTGTAGATTCTTGTGTGAAGAGATACTGGCAAAATACAGACAAAACTGACATATAACATAATTGGAATCAAATAAGTTTTGATTATGTCAATCCTTTCTCCGAAAGACAATCGCCAACCTTTCCAGCGGATCACCTTAGCCTCGGCACATTTCAGTCTGCCTTCCCAATTTTGGTGACCATAATAACCTAAGCCAAATTCTATGCCAAGTATTTTAATTTTCTCTTTTGGTGCCGGAAAAGAGACCGGAAGCATGAAGTTCTCATTTTCCTTACCCATCCAGAAAGCCTCACACTTGTCCTGGTTGATCTTGGAGCCTGATGCCAATGAGTAACGGGCAACCTCTGCACAAACACCCTCCGCCTCTTCCTGCCCAGAGATTACCACAGTCACATCATCAGCATAAGCTACTACTTTGAGAGGAGGCACACCAGCTATGCCCGACGGCACCCCACACAAAGCTCCACCCTCAATCCTTCTTATGAAAGGATCAATGGCAAAAGCATATAGTAGAGGACTCAAAGGACACCCCTGGCGCACCCCGGATCTAACCTCAAAGGTCTGTCCAACCCAACCATTGACAAGTGGGAAACTCTCAGCACCTCTGTATAAAGCTTTCAACCAATCAATAAACCTCCCCGGCAGACCATACTTACTAAGGAGTACCCACAGATACTCATGATTGACACGATCAAAAGCCTTTGCCTGATCCAACGCCAGTAAGTATTTTCCCCAACCAGCAGCCCTGCATCTCTCCAGAATCTCCCGGACCGTTAATACGGCTGAAAAAGTACTCCTACCCTGGACAGAACAATGCTGCTGGCGAGAAAGCACCTCATTTGCCACCTGACTTAAGCGCCAAAAAATTATTTTAGCCAGTATCTTTCGGTCAACATTGAGAAGGCTGATGGGCCGCCAATTCTCAATCATTGAAGAATCTTTACCCTTTGATAAAAGAATAACTGCTGATTCTCTCATAGAGGGAGGAAGCTCATCCTCTGCAAGACTGCGATTGTAGACCTCTGCCAATTCTGGGGCCAAAATGTCCTTGAAAGCCTTATAAAACTCGGCCGTCAAGCCATCTGGGCCCGGAGTTTTTTTGATAGCCAACTGTTCTATGGCTTTTACCACTTCTTCATCAGAAATTCTTTCCGTCAAAAACGCAAGAGGAACATCTAAATTCTCCAGTCCTGGAATATCACACAAGAAAGATTCCATCACTGTCTCATCAAGGACCCTGTCGCCCAACAGTTCAGCATAAAAGGATCTCACGATTTCCAGGATCCCTGCTCTGGACTTCACCAAAGATCCTGTACTATCCTTGAGACCATAAATGATCTTAACTGCTATACTCTGTTTACAATTCTGATAAGGGTCTGGCGAGTGATTCTTACCATAATCCCTTTCCAGAAGCAAAGAAGCATGCCGATCATACAAACTCTTGTGCAACAAGTCCTTGATCCTTTTGATCTCTATGGGATCCCCATCCCCCAAGACAGCAATTTCAAGTTTCCGCCTCAGGCGCTGGTAGGTAACATATTTACCAAAAGCTCTCTTTCTTGCTAGGTTCTTGAAAAGACTTGCTGCCCGCTTTTTAACCATCTCCCACCACTCAGACCTACTGTCACAACAGTCCAGCAAAGTAACCTGTGCCTGAAAAAAATCCCTGAAAAATTGTCTTATACTTTCTTCTTTCAATAACAACGAATTTAACCTCCAGATACCCCTTCCCTTAGGAGGAACATCTGAAACATTCAACACCATAGACAGAATACAGTGGTCGGAGAACTCCACCACCCGCACCTTTGGAGATGAGGTAGCAGAGCTCTCCTTAACAAAAAACCTATCTATCCTACTCTTACGCTCTCCACAGAAGTAAGTGAAACCCGTGTCATCTGGGGTGTGCTTTATATGCACATCCACCAGACCAGCATCCCTAACCATACTATTCAAAAAATTACTATCATAGCCCAGGCGAGTCTTGGCACCTCTCCTGTCCTTGAGCCTAACTACGGTATTGAAATCACCACCAAAGACTACTTCCTGGGCTGTAAACAGGAATGGCTTGATCTCTGTGAAGAGGCGCTTCCTTTCCCTCTCAGACTGAGGACCATAGATATTAATTAGCCTCAAGTCCTGCCCCCTCACAGAGACGTCCATAACCAAACATCGCCCCATCTCAATTTCACTTACCCGCCGGAAAGTTACCATATCGGTCTTAAAAAGGACCGCCACCCCAGTGTAAGGCTCAGCCGCAAGAGACCAATAAGAGGGACCAAAGTGCCAATCCCTCTTGACCTCGCAGATGTCAGACAATGTTTGAAGCCTGGTCTCTTGCAAAAATAAAATGTCGGCATCAATTTGACCGAGAAAAAATATGGCTTCCCTACGAGCACTTACCGATCTCATGCTAGCAACATTAATGGTTGCTAGTCTTAAAGGGGGGGGAACCTCCATCAAGATAAATGAAAAGATTGCTTACCCTTTCCTAAACTGAGCTTCCTTCCCCTTTCGAGGAGGATGTCTCCATACTCTCAGCTGAAGTATCTGCATCATCATTGTCACTCTGATCAGATAATGTTCTATATTTATTATCCGTAACAACATTTTTATCCCTTAAGACTTCCTCCAATTTTTCCTTTGATTTTTTTACCGACAGCATTCTCCTCCTTTCTCTTTTACTCATTACTGTAGTAAACCCAGATTCTTCTTTTTCCTCTGCCACCTTTTGTTTTATCTTACTTTTCTCTACTGCTGAAATTTTCTTACCACCTGTTTTATCTGGCATATCAGATTTTTTCACCACACTTTCTTTCCCTGAAAGGTCCTTCCCCACCTTTTTACTTTCAACATTTTCCTTCGACAAAGCACCCCCTTTAGGGATTGAAAATATGTTTTTCTCCCTATTTAGATCATCGATCTTAAAGACAAGATCTGTTCCATCTCCTATCGGTGCCTCAGGGGCCTTAACATCCATAACAGTCAAAGAAGGCGGCGGAGGGGGTGGAATTGCCGACTTCAGGACCGACAGAAAGGGAGGAATAATAGGCTGAGCCTTCAAGGCGGTGGATTCTGACTGTGACGGTCTTTCATCAGGGACAACCTCATTTTTATTTTCCTCTAGAATTTTCTCCATTTCTTTATAAACTTCCTACCCCATATTAGACAAAGATTCGGGACATTGTGAATAAGGGTGACCTATTTTTAAACAGATACTACATCTAATGTCTTTACAATCTTTTGCCAAATGGCCTAAAGCATGGCACCGGGAACATTTAAGTTCCTTACAAGAGATGCTGTAATGACTACGTGACCCACATTTGTGACACACACGCGGCTGTCCCTGATAAAAGACCGTCACCCTGTCTCTACCAATGAAGACAGATGTGGGGATATGTTTCACAACATTCCCCACTCTGCTCAATCTTACCATTATCTCCCAACCGCCCCCCCAGATCCCGAACTCATCCATGACCTTTTTTGGAGCTGACAATGGAACTCCATAATTTTTAAGCCATACTAACAGATCATGTACAGGTATGGATTCGTTCGGGACCACGATTGTTACCTTCTTGTCCAGCGACTGCCTGGACACTGCCTGGGGGGACAATCCCTTCCATTCCTCACTTATCTTCCAAGTGGACTCATATTTCTCCCAGAAAGTGTCCAGACCAGTCGGGGACAAGAAGCTAACATCGAAAAAAGAAGGGGGGCTTTCGGGAGCCAAAATGGCATAGAAATCCACCGCCTTGAAACCCATTTTTAAAAGTAACTGTATAAAGGTTTTACGAGTATATGTTACTCCATCACCACCTTTGAAACAAATACGCACTAAGTTTCTGCGATTCCTAGCTGACATACCATACTCCTCGTTTTTTGCAATAACTCCACCCACTTCACCTCTTTTTCCCAACATTTGAGCATAAGAGATATTAACTTCATTTTTTTGCTTCAAACCCACATTCTGCATATTTTGCGCAACTTGCTGCTTATTCACCACAGGCATATTTTTACCTCCCATGCTTTACTCCCCCTTCTCAACATCTTTCTCTCTTACTGCTCCAACTAATCTCTTTTTCCCTTCCCCCACCTGATCCTCTCCCTCCCCCCTCCTTTTGCCTGCTTGAGCCAGGCTTCTGATACCACCTTTTCCTTGCTCTCCCTTACTGGCTGCCGATATTTCCATACCCTCCTCATTTTGCTCATTTTTCTTTGAAAAGATTTTGGCTGCAGCCTCAAAAGCTGCTGTCCTACCTGGCTCAGCACCTCCATCTCCACCGCCTTCCTTGCCTCTTTTCTCCAAGCCATCCGAGGTTTCATGCACTTTCCCACTTGTGCCCAAACCTCCTGGCTTACTACTCGCCACTTTTCCGCCGCTCTCCTTCTCCTGCCTCTTGCATCCAGCCATCTCTGTCCCCGGCGTACGACCAGAAGTGACGTCAGCGCCACTTCCGGTTTTCGCCAGAGCGTTCCCTGCACTGTCCGCCGCCAGTATAGCCATGGGAGAGCCCTGCAGACCAGAAATCGCCGCTGCAGGGCTACTCCCTACCTCACCACCCCCCACACAATTCTCCCCAGCCTGAGAGTCGCTTCTTCGCCCCGCCCCCACGCCGAGAATGCCTCCCGACGCCATCTTTGTTTTGGGAAAGCCCTGCACCGTCGCTGCAGAGGTTTCCCTTGGCAAGTGGCCAGGACCAGCAACCTGATTAACCCTTTCCACCAAAAGAGGGTTATGCACATTTAAACTAACTCCCTCTGCTGGGGAATTCTGCACATTTTTAATTAAACTTAAAGGGGAACCATAGACAGGGGGCATACAGACTGGGGAAGGATTAGAAACATTAGGGAAAAAGACATTAGGATTCAGGTTTTGGTTTGCATAGGGAAAAAAGGGAGAGGGAGGGGAAAAGGGACTATTCGGATGCATTACAGTCTGGGTAAAAGGCATGCTTTGCATACTATTATACATTCCATACGGACCACCAGAATATGATTGATATTGTCCTGCATATTGCTGCATGCTTGGGCCATACAACAAGGGAAAACCACTTGCAGGCTGCTGCATTCCATATGCATTTTGCAGTCCTTGCACTGGACTCTTACTCCACACAGATAGTTCCCCAGGCAGATTCTCATCAACAACAGCTGTGCTTGTTCCACTTTGTGTGAACAGATTACCAGAGGCATCTCCTCCCTGGCTCTCTGTATTCAGGCTTCCGGAATTTTCCACTGCTTTACCCTCATTTTTTTTCTTTTGGTCAAACCTTTGGCTATTCTTCAAACTTTCCGAAAACATTCCACCATGCTCCTCTAAAGTTTTAAGTATTCTGCTTTTCTCCTCAATTTGCGCTTGCAATTTAACCAATTGTGCATTGGTTTCCAGAAAACTTGGTTTCCAGGATTGTCCATATTTGCTTATGCGTTTTTTTAGTTCAAACTGCAATGTTCTAAGAGCTTCCTGAGTCTCCTTGACATTTTTATGCCACTCCACAGTCTTACTTACAATTTCGCTGACACTAGGACCTTCGCCACCAGCTTCATGAGCCTCCATTATGGAGGACAGGGAAAACCTCTTCCACAAAGGTCAGGCCCCCCCAGAGCCTTCCAGCCCAGGGGAGCCTTGCCACAAACAAAAGTCCTTCTCCCTTACTTCACCTTCAGTGTCCGCCTTGACAAGGTCCTCTGTAGATGAGAAAGCACCAGTCCAAAGACTGGGAGCTCAGGAGCTCAGCAGCACACCTCTTCACACCACCAGATCAGCCTCCCAACTGAAAATCAGAGGGAGGAGCCAGGCAATGCATAGTGTGGACCCTGGCGGTGGGAACACTGACAGCAGGAGGATAAATACAGCAGCAGGAGGATAAATACAGCAGCAGCAGGAGGAGGAGTGACGTGTGGCACTGGCAGCAGGCAATGTATTGTGTTGACCCTGGCGGTGGGACCACTGACAGCAGCAGGATAAATACAGCAGCAGGAGGAGGAGTGACATGTGGCACTGGCAGCAGGCAATGTATTGTGTGTACCCTGGCGGTGGGACCACTGACAGCAGGAGGATAAATACAACAGCAGGAGGAGGAGTGACGTGTGGCACTGGCAGCAGGCAATGCATAGTGTGGACCCTGGCGGTGGGACCACTGACAGCAGCAGGATAAATACAACAGCAGCAGCAGGAGGAGGAGTGAGTGACGTGTGGCACTGGCAGCAGGCAGTGTATTGTGTGGACCCTGGCAGTGGGACCACTGACAGCAGGAGGATAAATACAACAGCAGGAGGAGGAGGAGTGACGTGTGGCGCTGGCAGCAGGCAATGTATTGTGTGGACCCTGGCAGTGGGACCACTGACAGCAGGAGGATAAATACAACAGCAGCAGCAGCAGGAGGAGGAGTGAGTGACGTGTAGCACTGGCAGCAGGCAGTGTATTGTGTGGACCCTGGCGGTGGGACCACTGCCAGCAGGAGGATAAATACAACAGCAGCAGGAGGAGGAGTGACGTGTGGCACTGGCAGCAGGCAATGTATTGTGTGGACCCTGGTGGTGGGACCACTGACAGCAGGAGGATAAATACAACAGCAGGAGGAGGAGGAGTGACGTGTGGCACTGGCAGCAGGCAATGTATAGTGTGGACCCTGGCGGTGGGAACACTGACAGCAGGAGGATAAATACAACAGCAGCAGCAGGAGGAGGAGTGAGTGACGTGTGGCACTGGCAGCAGGCAATGCATAGTGTGGACCCTGGAGGAGGGACCACTGACAGCAGCAGGATAAATACAACAGCAGCAGCAGGAGGAGGTGGAGTGACGTGTGGCACTGGCAGCAGGCAGTGTATTGTGTGGACCCTGGCGGTGGGACCACTGACAGCAGGAGGATAAATACAGCAGCAGCAGGAGGAGGAGTGATGTATGGCACTGGCAGTGTATTGTGTGGACCCTGGCGGTGGGACCACTGACAGCAGGAGGATAAATACAACAGCAGCAGCAGCAGGAGGAGGAGTGACATGTGGCACTGGCAGAAGGCAATGTAGTGTTGACCCTGGCGGTGGGACCACTGACAGCAGCAGGATAAATACAACAGCAGCAGCAGGAGGAGTAGGAGTGATGTGTGGCACTGGCAGCAGGCATTGTATTGTTTGGACCCTGGCGGTGGGACCACTGACAGCAGGAGGATAAATACAACAGCAGCAGCAGGAGGAGGAGTGACGTGTGGCACTGGCAGCAGGCAGTGTATTTTGTGGACCCTGGCGGTGGGACCACTGACAGCAGGAGGATAAATACAACAGCAGCAGCAGCAGGAGAAGGAGTGACGTGTGGCACTAGAAGCAGGCAATGTATAGTGTTGACCCTGGCGGTGGGACCACTGACGGCAGCAGGATAAATACAACAGCAGCAGCAGGAGGAGGAGGAGGAGTGACGTGTGGCACTGGCAGCAGGCAATGTATAATGTGGACCCTGGTGGTGGGACCACTGACACCAGCAGGATAAAAACAACAGCAGCAGCAGGAGGAGGGACGTGTGGCACTGGCAGCAGGCAATGTATTGTGTTGACCCTGGCAGTGGGAGCACTGACAGCAGGAGGATAAATACAGCAGCAGGAGGAGGAGTGACATGTGGCACTGGCAGCAGGCAATGTATAGTGTTGACCCTGGCGGTGGGACCACTGACAGCAGCAGGATAAATACAACAGCAGCAGCAGGAGGAGGTGGAGTGACGTGTGGCACTGGCAGCAGGCAATGTATAGTGTTGACCCTGGCGGTGGGACCACTGACAGCAGCAGGATAAATACAACAGCAGGAGGAGGAGGAGGAGTGACGTCTGGCACTGGCAACAGGCAATGTATAGTGTTGACCCTGGCGGTGGGACCACTGACAGCAGCAGGATAAATACAACAGCAGCAGCAGGAGGAGGAGGAGGTGGAGTGACGTGTGACACTGGCAGCAGGCAATGTATAGTGTTGACCCTGGCGGTGGGACCACTGACAGCAGCAGGATAAATACAACAGCAGCAGCAGGAGGAGGAGGAGGAGTGACGTGTGGCACTAGCACTGGCAATGCATAGTGTGAACCCTGGTGGTGGGACCACTGACAGCAGCAGGATAAATACAACAGCAGCAGCAGGAGTGAGTGACGTGTGGCACTGGCAGCAGGCAATGTATAGTGTTGAGAAGACAAAGAGAAAAGGACAAAAACCAGTATATGCTGCTCAAAAACTGCACTTTATTATAGATAATTTGATAAAAGGCACACACATAATTAATCAAAATATGTCAGGAGTTGGCCTGTCATATGAATAATGTATTGTTGGAAGACAATACTAAGTGCTGCAAATGTCTGGGACAGTAAGAGAAAGTCCCTACTAGAATAGCGTATTAACAATTGTAAATCAGATCAAGATAAGCCATCAAAGGCCAATCACACTCAGATGATCATAGGTTGGATACCTACAATGATAGAGCCCAATAAAGAATAAATCCATAAGTCATGTGTTTAAACATGGCTGTGGACCCTAAGGCAACCAATATTTTGAGCCTTGGCAACGCCAATATCCGGCACCCGTGAGGAGACCCAGCTGTGTTATGATAATAGTATGGTCATAACCACTCACAGAGGGCAGGATATGGTGCAACCAATATGGTCAAAAAATAGGGCTAACTGTATCACAACCAAAGGGGTGTGCTGCTCCTATATGGTAGGCTTTATTGGGAACACCCTTGATCAATCACTGCGAGGAAACCAAAGTGTGTAAAAAAGAGAGATATGGTTGTAACCACTCACAGAGTATAGGAAGGTGTGACCAATATGATCAATATGCTATTCATAGAATATAGGGAGCGGGGACTGATAGCCACAGCCTTAATACACTTATTGTACATGAAGCCTATACCGCATGGATAATCACATCAAAGTATACAAAAAGGAACCATAAGCAGCAAGCAGCATATTCAAAAATGGCTGTGTTCCTCAATTGTCCACTGAACCCAAGCACTGTCACGGATGGTATACAAAATGATATGCAAAAAGAGAGCCATAACATTATTGCATGTAGATTGTTTCCATAGGCATATGCGGATGCTTAAGATTGTATGTAGAATAAAGCCATCCAGGACAAAGCATATGGAGATCCCATTCAGTGGTAAATATAGTGAGTCTTGAATTGGTCATCCATCACACCCCACATGGGTGTACACACATATAAACCTGCCAGCCAGATGCGCATAGATCTGCAGTCATATATATAGCCTGTTGATAACTGTATAGTATTTCCAGAGGACTGCTATTGGAGTCACAGACACATCAGGCCACCTGAATTGTGGCGTAGTGTAGTCAAAAACCACATATAGGCAACAAGAAGCATTCATATAGCAGTCAGTGTCCCATATATATACTGGCAGGTTAACTTATCTGATCCGATGATGTGCTGGATGCAGCAAACTGTATAAGGATGAAACAGCTTATATTGGCTCCAAGATGGCGCTTGGGTGAGGCTCTCGCATCCAGAATTGCTGCGGCCTGTGTGAATCAAGCGGCTCGTATTGGCTCCAAAGATGGCGCCCAGGCAGGGCTCTCACCAACAGAGATAGCTGCAGCCTATATTAAGCAATTTGTAATGGCTCCAAGCTGCCGCCCAAACAGGGCTCAAACATGCGGAAGTGACTGCGGCCTATATCGAGCGGCTCGTAGTGGCTCCAAGCTGACGCCTGAGCCGGGCTTTCATGTGCGGAAATGGCTGCGGCTAGTATCAGTCAACCTCGACTCCCACTGCCGTATAGCGTAGCATGACGTCTACGCGTTTCGCCCCGCCCACCGGAGCTTCGTCAGGACGTGCTACGTCATCACGTAGGCTATCCCGACCTCCCTGCTTTTATATCTGGTCGTCCACTTGGCTCAATTCCAAGGAGACTCCATCTAGTGGTGGAGGTCGGGTAATAGCTTCAAATGTATGATTGGGACATCTTGTGGTCAAAAACAAACATAGCAACCTAGAAAACCTCATGTAGATTAAGCATCAATACCAATTAGGTAATTTGTCATCCCAAGAATAACACTTCACTGGTTAATAGTCTGTAACATAAAGTCCTATTTCAGGAACACCTTTAGGTTTAGATCAACATTTAGCCCTAAGGGGACCAAAGTTTTTAACTGGTATATCCAAAAACTTTCTTTTTTGATTAATTGGGCCCTCATGTTACAAAATCTAATACCCGGATCCAAACGATAAATGGCCTTAAATTTTAGCCCAGTTGGGTCTGAGTTGTGGAATTCAGCAAAGTGTGAGGCTATAGGGGTTTTGTCTCTCTTTTCCTCCTTTGCTGAGTCCACTATTGACCTTACATGTTCTTGAATTCTGGTGCGCAGTTCCCTTTCGGTTTTACCCACATAATGCTTATTACAAGGGCAGGTCAACTGGTATACCACATATGTGCTCAGACAATCAACAGGGTTTCTGATATTGTATAGCCGATCTCCAGAGGAGTTGGTGAAAGTATCCGTTTTGTCCACATATTGACATACTGAACATTTTTTACAAGGTGTCATTTCATTACGTTTTTTAAAAAAGGGCATTTTTTTGCTTTTGTATTCTGATTGAGTAAGGATATCTGCAAGATTTCTATTTCGTCTGGCAGTAAGCAAAGGTCTTGGACCAATCATACCAGCTATTTTCGTGTCATTTAGCAAAATTGGCCAAAAACGTTGCAAAGTATCCCTGAATTTATTCCAATGAGGGCCATATGTGGCGACAAGCCTAGGATAAAATTGTACATTAGTGCGTGGTTTTTTGGTTAGAAGATCGTTACGATTGGTTTTTAGGGCTCTATAATAAGCAGACTTTAAAAGTTTATTTGGGTAACCTCTGGCTTTTAGTCTCAGCTTTAATTCCAAAGATGTATAGTGTTGACCCTGGCGGTGGGACCACTGACGGCAGCAGGATAAATACAACAGCAGCAGCAGGAGGAAGAGGAGGAGTGACGTGTGGCACTGGCAGCAGGCAATGTATAATGTGGACCCTGGTGGTGGGACCACTGACAGCAGCAGGATAAAAACAACAGCAGCAGCAGGAGGAGGGACGTGTGGCACTGGCAGCAGGCAATGTATTGTGTTGACCCTGGCAGTGGGAGCACTGACAGCAGGAGGATAAATACAGCAGCAGGAGGAGGAGTGACGTGTGGCACTGGCAGCTGGCAATGTATAGTGTTGACCCTGGCGGTGGGACCACTGACAGCAGCAGGATAAATACAACAGCAGCAGCAGGAGGAGGAGGAGGTGGAGTGACGTGTGGCACTGGCAGCAGGCAATGTATAGTGTTGACCCTGGCGGTGGGACCACTGACAGCAGCAGGATAAATACAACAGCAGCAGCAGGAGGAGGAGGAGTGACGTCTGGCACTGGCAACAGGCAATGTATAGTGTTGACCCTGGCGGTGGGACCACTGACAGCAGCAGGATAAATACAACAGCAGCAGCAGGAGGAGGAGGAGGTGGAGTGACGTGTGGCACTGGCAGCAGGCAATGTATAATGTTGACCCTGGCGGTGGGACCACTGACAGCAGCAGGATAAATACAACAGCAGCAGCAGGAGTAGGAGGAGGAGTGACGTGTGGCACTGGCACTGGCAATACATAGTGTGAACCCTGGTGGTGGGACCACTGACAGCAGCAGGATAAATACAACAGCAGCAGCAGGAGTGAGTGACGTGTGGCACTGGCAGCAGGCAATGTATAGTGTTGACCCTGGCGGTGGGACCACTGACAGCAGCAGGATGAAAATGAGCGCGGTGTACTATGTTGCCGCTTTATAAATACATAAATCAATTCATAAATTCATAAATAAATCAATGCAGCAGGCCAGCAGCAGCAGGAGGAGTCAGGTAGAAATACAATAAATACATAAATAAATTCATAGGTAAATCAATCCAGCAGGCCAGCAGCAGCAGGAGGAGTCAGGTAGAAATACAATAAATACGTAAATAAATTCATAGGTAAATCAATGCAGCAGGCCAGCAGCAGCAGGAGGAGTCAGGTAGAAATAAAATAAATACATAAATAAATGCATAGGTAAATCAATGCAGCAGGCCAGCAGGAGGAGGAGGAGTCGTCACGTATGGCAGGCAGCAGGCAATGTATTGTAATTCCCAGGCAGGCACCTCATGTCCTCCTTTCGCCGACAACAGGTGCCAGGAACGTGCCTTCTATCCAGGCCTGGTTAATCTTCAAAAATGTCAGTCTGTCCACACCCTCTGTGGACAGATGAGAGCGCTTCTCGGTGACCACGCCACCGGCCGCGCTGAAGCACCTCTCAGACAGCACGCTTAAAGGGGGGCAAGACAATACCTCCAGGGCGTACTGCGCAAGCTCCCTCCAGATGTGCAAGCGCTCCACCCAGTACTCCATGGGGTCCACAGGCTCTTCGCTGCCGGTGTCAAGCCCACTGAAGGACCCCATGTAGTCGGCCACCACCCGGATCATGCGCTGGCTGTGACTCTCACCGAAGGTGGCTGCTGCCCGCACCTCCTCTCTCGGCTGCTGTATCTTCATGTAGAACGCCTGCGTCAATGACAGCAGGTCTCCTGGGCACCTGACGCTGCTGCTGGCCGCAGGCACCTGCTGCTGTGCTGCTGGCTGCTGGACAGGGACAGAGGGAGTGGAAGGCGGGGGAAGGCTTCCTCCAGTCGCCGAACAAGGAGTTGATGAGGAGCAGGTTGGCGGCATTGTCGGACACCACCAATCCCACAGTGAGGCCTCTGGGGGTCAGCCACGTCCTCTCCTGCTCCCTGAGGTACCGAAGCACGTTTGATGCCATCAAGGAGTTTTTCCCCAGGCTTTTCATCTTCAGCAGCGCTTGGCAGTGGCGGGCCTTCACGCTGCTGGAGAGACGGGATCGCTTGGCGGTGGGAGCTGCTGCTTCTCCCCTGACCCCGCACGGTGGCACCATGTAGTGGGCGACTGGTGCTGCTGCGCCCGAGGATGGACCTGCTGCTTTCTCGCTCGGGCTTTCCACCAGGCTGACCCAGTGGGCCGTAAAGGACAGATAGCGCTCTGTCCCACACCGGCTGCTCCACGAATCCATGGTTATGTGGATATGCGCACTCACAGCGTGATCCAGCGCGTGGCCCACGTTCGCCATGGCAGAGCGGTGCAGTGCTGGAATCGCCCTGTGGGAGAAATAGTGGCGGCTGGGGACTTGCCACTCCGGGATCCCAACCTGCAGCAGCACTCTGATGTCACTCCCCTCCTGCACAAAGGAATATGGCAGGAGCTGGGAGCACATGGCCCGGGCAAGGCAGCACCTTGGTCACACCGGGGAATGCTTCGCTGAACAGGGTCTGGCGGCGTTTGCCTGCACGGGAGGTTGAGGAGGCCACTGTGGAGGGAGCTGATGAGGCCACTGTGGAGGGAGCTGATGAGGCCACTGAGGACTGGCTGCCCAGGGGGGTGGGGGAGGGTGGGAGTGAGTTGCTGCTGTGCTCCTGCTGCTGCTGCTGCTGGATGGGCAGGAGGGTCGGCTGCTGCTGCTGAAATCTGTGCAGTGGCTGTCTGGCTCTGACCACTGCCTGCACCACTTTGCATAAGCTTCTCCAACTCATTAAAGTCCTCAAAATGTCTGCTCTGTAAGTGGGTCTGCAGGCACGAGGTACTCAATTTGTGGATATCGCAACCTCTGCTGAGAATGAGATTGCAAGTGTTGCAAATTGCACGGGTCGGGTCCACCGGGCACTTGGTAAAGTACCGCCAGACTGGGGACTTCAACCTGCTCTTTGAGCTTGAGGGCTGGGGTTTTTGGGTGCCCTTGGAGGATTGTGCCTTTTTGGTTTTAGTTTTGCTGCGGGTGGTGGTAGCGACTGAAGCAGCAGGCTGTGGCTCCTGCCTTCCACGCCTGTGCTGGCCGCCTTGCTGCTGCCGCGCCTCTGCGCCAGAGACGCCTCCTCCTCCGGTGACGAGCTGCCTTCAACCAACTGTGCTGGTGGTACTGGTGGCACATAGGAAGGATCTATCAAGTCATCATCATCAACCCAAAACATATCCTGTGAGCCCGCCTCAACCAACTCCTCTACCCCAACATCCCCTGCATCACGCCCCTCCTCCTCAGCGCCAACAACAAACTTCTGCACGTCAAACTCCTCCTCCTCCTTGGATGGCCCCATCATCTCCAACTCATACTTCTCCAAAACATCCCTGTACATGGTCACAGTCTCAGGGGAGAAGAGCGTGCTCATTGAGGGCAGGCTGGTCGATGGGGTCACCGTGACCATGGCCTCAAGCGCTGGTGGAGGCCTGCTGCGGACAGGAGTGCTGGTACTGGTGGCACTGGTCTCGCTGGTGCTGGAGGCCTGACTGAAAAAGGTGGCTTCCTGCCCGCCATCATTTCCACCACAGCCTGCACCTGACTCTCCCCAATGGGCCGTGGGCGACGACCCGTCTCAAAGATGGGCGCAACACGCTGCTGTTGCGCCTCTGCTCCCTGCGGTCAGTGGCTGATGGCGGACCAGTCCCAGACCTGCTGCTGCTGGCAGTGGCTCCTGCAATGGCGCTGCCTCTCCTGGGGGTGCCTCGCCCTCTACCTCTGCCAGTCATTGTGCACTATACAAATACAGTAAAAAAATAAGTAGAAGAGGGCGGGAAAGGGTGTAAACTTTAATAAAGTCTGTGTTGGTGGTGACTTGGTGGTGACTAGTAGTAGTAGTAGGCAGTAGTAGTAGTAGTACGCACGCAGGTAACTAAGAAACACCTAGCGTACTACGCTAAAAGTAAGTCGTGCGGCAGACAGTCTGTGACAATTACAATCGGTCACACACGGTCACACGCAATCAATCGATCAATAGGCTCGGGCAGGTGACAGACAGTCACAAGTCACTCACAATGGATGCTGGTGGTGGCCTGTATGTGTTGTAACTCTTATTTATTACACACACTACATATGATTATAAAATCACACAGTAACAGTGAAAAAAAAAATAAGTGAACGGGTACTAGTAGACTAGTAGTATAGTAGTAGTCACTAGTAGTAGTACGCACGCAGGTAACTAAGAAACACCTAGCGTACTACGCTAAAAGTAAGTCGTGCGGCAGACAGTCGGTGACAATTACAATCGCTCACACACGGTCAGACGCAATCAATCGATCAATAGGCTCGGGCAGGTGACAGACAGTCACAAGACACTCACAACGGATGCTGGTGGTGGCCTGTATGTGTTGTAACTCTTATTTATTACACACACTACAGATGATTATAAAATCACACAGTAACAGTGAAAAAAAAAATAAGTGAACGGGTACTAGTAGACTAGTAGTATACTAGTAGTCACTAGTAGTAGTACGCACGCAGGTAACTAAGAAACACCTAGCGTACTACGCTAAAAGTAAGTCGTGCGGCAGACGGTCGGTGACAATTACAATCAGTCACACACGGTCACACGCAATCAATCGATCAATAGGCTCGGGCAGGTGACAGACAGTCACAGGTCACTCACAACGGATGCTGGTGGTGGCCTGTCACAGTCAGTCAGTAACTAACTAACACAGTACTGAAACTAATAAAGTAACAGACTACAGCAGTAATAATTAACTAAACTAGTACTACTAAGTACACAACTAACTAGAATCCCTAACCTACCTAAGCTAGTAGTAGGCTAAGGCTACCTAGGCTAGCAGACCTAGCCTGCACACAGACTAACACTATCAAAATACTAGCTAACTATATAAGACAACAATAAATGTGTTTAGGAGGTGTTTAGGAAGCAAAACGCTAGGTTTAGCAGTGAAAAGCACTTGCTCAGTCACAGCACAGCACTGCAGAATCTCTCAGTACCAGCAGCAGTCACAAAAGTGCGTGGCTGCGCAAGATGGCCGCCGCCTTATATGGAGGAGGGGAGGGCCAGGCTCCCCTCCTCTGATTGGTTGCTAGGGTTGCCTCGGCAGGAGGACTTCTGATTGGCCCAATGATGTCATCCCCGTCAGACAGTGACAATAAAAGTCTGTCACACATGGACGCAATCAATAGGGTCGGGCAGATGACAGTCACAGATCGCAACAGATGCTAGCCTGGCCTAGTGGCCACTGGCCTGTGAAGTAACTATTGCACAGTAGTAGACTAGTAGTGAAACCTGCGGCACTAAATAAACTCACAGATCACAACAGATGCTGGCCTGGCCTAGTGGCCTGTGAAGTAACTATTACACAGTAGTAGTGAACACACACACGGACGCAATCAATAGGGTCAGGCAGATGACGGTCACAGATCACAACAGATGCTGGCCTGGCCTAGTGGCCACTGGCCTGTGAAGTAACTATTACACAGTAGTAGTGAAGCCTGCAGCACTAAATAAACTCACAGACTATAGCAGTACAAATTAAGTAAACTAGTACGTAGGTAACAACTAACTATAACTCGTAGTAGTAGTGCAGTAGTCGATAACTAACTCGTGTGACAGTCAGACAGTGACAATAAAAGTCTGTCACACACGGACACGGACGCAATCAATAGGGACGGGAAGATGACAGTCACAGATCATAACAGATGCTGGCCTGGCCTAGTGGCCACTGGCCTGTGAAGTAACTATTACACAGTAGTAGACTAGTAGTGAAGCCTGCGGCACTAAATAAACTCACAGACTATAGCAGTACAAATTAAGTAAACTAGTACATAGGTAACAACTAACTATAACCCCTAGTAGTAGTGTAGTAGTCGATAACTAACTCGTGTGACAGTCAGACAGTGACAATAAAAGTCTGTCAAACACGGACGCAATCAATAGGGTCAGGCAGATGACAGTCACAGATCACAACAGATGCTGGCCTCGCCTAGTGGCCTGTGAAATAACTATTACACAGTAGTAGTGAAGCCTGCAGCACTAAATAAACTTACAGACTATAGCAGTAGAAATTAAGTAAACTAGTACGTAGGTAACAACTAACAATAATCCCTAGTAGTAGTGTAGTAGACGATAACTAACTCGTGTGACAGTCAGACAGTGACAATAAAAGTCTCTCACACATGGGCAAAATCAATAGGGTTGGGCAGATGACAGTCACAGATCACAACAGATGCTGGCCTCGTTGAGTGGCCTGTGATGTAACTATTACACAGTAGTAGTGAAGCCTGCGGCACTAAATAAACTCACAGACTATCAGTGCAAATTAAGTAAACTAGTACGTAGGTAACAACTAACTATAATCCCTAGTAGTAGTGTAGTAGACGATAACTAACTCGTGTGACAGTCAGACAAACAATAAAAGTCTGTCACACACGGACACAATCAATAGGGTCGGGCAGATGACAGTCACAGATCACAACAGATGCTGGCCTGGCCTAGTGGCCTGTGAAGTATTGTAAATGAGGTGTTATTGTACATGCGGGGGACGGTGTCCCCCTAATGTGTGACTGTATTGCACATGTTTTCCTGTGTTTTGCACATGTGTCACACTGCTGTTGGCCTGTAGTGCACATGCCTCTTACATCCGGGTCACTCTGCAGATAGACTGTGATTGCACTCGCCTCTACATCTGTGTCGCACTGCGGATGAACTGCTAGTGCACATGCCCCTACATCTGTGTCACACTGCTGATGGACCGTTATTGCACTCGCCTCTGAATTCTGTGTCACACTGCTGATGGACTGGTATTGCACTCGCCCGACTGTTATTGCACTCGCCTCCTTCATCTGTGTCGCACTGCTCCCGATGGACTGTGATTGCACTCGCCTCTTCATCTGTGTCGTACTGCTGACTGTTATTGCACATGCCTCTTACATCTGGGTCACACTGCTGATGGACTGTTATTGCTTATGCCTCTTACATCTGCGTCACACTGCTGATGGACTGTTATTGTACATGCCCCTTACATCTGTGCCGCACTGCGGATGGACTGTTATTGCACATGCCTCTTACATCTGTGTCACACTGCTGATGGACTGTTATGCACATGCCTCTTACATCTGTGTCACACTGCTGATGGACTGTTATTGCACATGCCCCTTACATCTGTGTCACACTGCGGATGGACTGTTATTGCACATGCCCCTTACATCTGTGTCACACTGCTGATGGACTGTTATTGCTCATGCCTCTCACATCTGTGTCACACTGCTGATGGACTGTTACTGCACTCGCCTCTTACTGTGCGGGCTTATCATATATCCCGCAAATGCTTCCCTTCCCCCCTCATACCACCTACTCCAGAGCACAGCTCCTCAAATGGGAACATATCACAGCCGTACACCCGGAGGATGGGCTCCTGTACAACTCTGTTTGGAGCCATGTTCAAGCAATCACTGCTTCTGCGCCCTGGCCTCCCTTTAGCCAGCGCCGCAGGGGATGTCCATCAGGCGTCCGGGCGAGACTGAAGAGGAGAGGCCTGCGTTCAGCCATCCCTGCGGTCCTCCTAGCGAACGTCCGCTCCCTCCCTAACAAGCTAGATGAACTGAGACTCCTCAGCGACAAGAGGGAACTCGGTCATAACACCCCAGTCTTCTGCTTTACTGAAACGTGGCTCCATGACGACATTCCTGAGAGTGCCCTCCAGCTCCCAGGTTTCAGCCTCATCCGAGCAGACCGAGACAGCACCCTCTCTAGGAAAAAGAAAGGAGGCGGCATCTGCTTCTATGTCAGCTCAGCCTGGTGCTCAAACACCTCTCTACTGGCCAAGAAATGCACACCAGAACTTGAACTCCTTCTCATCAATTGCAGGCCAAACTACTCGCCCAGGGAGTTCTCCTCCTACGTCCTCGTGGGTGTGTATATCCCTCCTGATGCAGAGATAAATGCGGCCCTGCGTGACCTCAGTGACACCATCATGCAGTGGGAGACGGCCCTCCCGGACTCGCTGTTCATTATCTTGGGGGATTTTAACAAGGCCAACCTCCGCAAAGAGCTGCCTCGTTTCCATAAGCACATCACCTGCCCCACCAGGAGTGCCAACACCCTCGACCACTGCTACACGGCCCTGAAAGATGCATACAAAGCGCCACCGTGGGCAGCGCTGGGCTCATCTGACCACTGCATCATCCACCTGGTACCTACTTATAAAAGGCGCCTGGAAACCTCAAAACCGGTCACTAAATCCTCCAAAGTGTGGTCAAGTGAAGCCAAACTACAACTTCAGGCCTGCTTTGACTGCACAGACTGGAAGGCTCTAGAATCGCCTAACCTGGACGAGTGGGCAGATAATGTATCCTCGTACATCAGCTTCTGCGAGAACTCCTGTATTCCAACAAAAACCTTCAAACTGTATCCAAACGATAAACCGTGGTTCTCAAAAAGGCTACGACAACTACGGCGTAGCAAAGAAGCCGCACATAAGTCCGGTAACCAGGAAGAATACAGGAAGGGAAGAAATGACCTAAACAGAGAGCTGAGGTCTGCAAAAAAGTGCTACACGGAAAAGATGGAACAGAACCTCTCCTCAAATGACTCACGAGCCGTGTGGAAAGGGCTGAAGGCTGCCACCAACTACAAGCCTCCCCCTCAGCATGCCACACCGAGCACTGAGCTTGCAGAGAGTCTCAGTGACTTCTACTGCAGATTCGAGAACCAGCCAGTACCTGCAGGACCCCCACAGCCACCTGTGCAATCTGCCACTGTAGCCCTGGGCCCGCACTCACCCCCACCGTCAGTGAGGGAGGCGGATGTACTGAAACACTTGTTAAGGTTAAATGCTAGGAAAGCCTCAGGTCCGGATGGAGTGTCACCAGCCTGCCTGAAAACCTGTGCTCGTCAGCTCGCTTCCACCCTCTCTTCCATCTTCACCAGGTCCCTCCAGGAAGGCAAAGTTCCCGCGTGCTTCAAGAGGTCCACCATTATCCCTGTCCCCAAAAAGCAGGGCATCCTCGACCTCAACAACTTCAGGCCTGTGGCACTTACATCCGTGATCATGAAAGCTTTTGAAAGCATGGTGCTATCCCTCCTTAAGCACTCCACAGAGGGACTGATGGATCCGCACCAGTTCGCGTACAGATCAAACAGGTCCACCGATGACGCCATCAACATCTGCTTGGAGCTTGTCTACGACCACCTGGACAGACCAGACTCCTACGCCAGGATCCTCCTACTGGACTTCAGCTCAGCATTCAATACCATCAGCCCTAAAATACTTCAAGACAATCTCACTGTGCTGGGAGTCCACCCCACCCTACGCCTGTGGATCACGGACTTCCTCACCAACAGGTCCCAGGTCGTCAGGTTAGGCACCATCTCCTCGCAACCTAGAATCACAAACACAGGGGCTCCACAAGGTTGCGTCCTGTCGCCGTTTCTGTTCTCGCTGTATACGAACAACTGCAAATCCACGTCAGACTCAGTAAAAGTAATCAAATTTGTTGATGACACGACCATTGTAGGTCTCATCACCAAAAATGATGAGAAGGCGTACCGCCACCAGGTTCGGAAACATATGCTGCTGGTGCAGAGAGAACGGTCTGGTCCTAAACACAGCGAAAACGGTAGAGATGATCGTTGATTTCAGGAGACGCGCCTCTACCCCACCTCCAATCCACATTGATGGCAAGGAAGTAGAAAGAGTCCCCAGTGTCCGCCTACTGGGCACAACTATCTCCAATGACCTGAGGTGGAACGCCAACACTGCCTCAACACAGAGGAAAGCCCAACAGAGACTTTTCTTTCTCCGCCAACTGAAAAAGTTCGGTGTGGTCCAAAAACTTCTGACAAACTTCTACTCAGCCACAATCGAATCCGTCCTATGCTCATCCATCCTGGTCTGGTACGCCAGCTCCTCCGCCAGCGACAGGCTCAAACTGCAGAGGGTCATCAGATCTGCGGAGAGGATCATCGGGAGATCCCTTCCCACTCTGGACCTCCTCTACCACTCCAGGCTGAACACCAGAGCATTAAAGATCGCAAACGACCGCTCACACCCAGGCTACCGCTTCTTTAACCAGCTCCCCTCGAGCCGGAAGCTCCGGTTCCGCTCCATCTACACCAGGACCTCAAGACACAAGAACAGCTTCTTTCCCTCGGCTGTCAACCTCCTGAACTCTCTCCATTGAAATGGCCATCCTCACCCCACAATACCATGACGCACTGAAGCACTCCGCACATAGACTGCGCTCCAGCTTAAGCATACCTTTCGGCTGTTTTTGTATTATAACCTATGCCACACTGTCCTTCTCCGCATAAAGGTCATATAATGTTCTGTATTCTGTAAATGTTATGTTCCTACTGCATGTCCTGTCCTGTATCTGTAACTATATTGTGTATCAGTACCCTGTACGTGCCAAGCCCAATTCCGGGCACGACCCAGTCGTGCTTGGCGAAATAAAAGTTTCTGATCTTCTGATCTTTTGAAAGTAACTATTACACAGTAGTAGTGAAGCCTGTGGCACTAAATAAACACACAGACTATAGCAGTACAAATTAAGTAAACTAGTACGTAGGTAACAACTAACTATAACCCCTAGTAGTAGTGTAGTAGTCGATAACTAACTCGTGTGACAGTCAGACAGTGACAATAAAAGTCTGTCACACACAGACACAATGAATAGGGTCGGGCAGATGACAGTCACAGATCACAACAGATGCTGGCCTGGCCTAGTGGCCTGTGATGTAACTATTACACAGTAGTAGTGAAGCCTGTGGCACTAAATAAACTCACAGAGTATAGCAGTACAAATTAAGTAAAGTAGTACATAGGTAACAACTAACTATAACACCTAGTAGTAGTGTAGTAGTAGTCGATAACTAACTCGTGTGACAGACAGTGAGTGACAATAAAAGTCTGTCACACACAGACGCAATCAATAGGGTCGGGCAGATGACAGTCACAGATCACAACAGATGCTGGCCTGGCCTAGTGGCCTGTGAAGTAACTATTACACAGTAGTAGTGAAGCCTGCGGCACTAAATAAACTCACAGATGATAGCAGTACAAATGAAGTAAACTAGTACATAGGTAACAACGAACTATAGCCCCTAGTAGTAGTGTAGTAGTCGATAACTAACTCGTGTGACAGACAGTGAGTGACAATAAAAGTCTTTCACACACGGACGCAATCAATAGGGTCAGGCAGATGACACACAGCCAGTCACAGATCACAACAGATGCTGGCCTGTACAGTAACTAACACAGTACTGAAGCTAATAAACTCACAGACTAACAGTACAAATTAACTAAACTAGTACTAGTACACAACTAACTATAATCCCTAACCTACCTAAGCTAGTAGGCTAAGGCTACCTAGGCTAGCAGGCTTAGCGTGCACACAGACCTAACACTAGCCTAGCACAGTATACAGTATATACACTACACTAGCTGACTGAACTATAACAATCAAATCACTAGCTATCTATAAATGAGTACAATAAAGGTGTTAAGAATGTGTTTAGGAGGTAAAACGCTGTGTTAAACAGTTGAAAAGCACTCTCAGTACCGCAGAGGCACAAGAAAGGCGTTCTAATATGGCCGTTGCCTTATATAGAGGAGGGGAGGGCCAGGCTCCCCTCCTCTGATTGGTTGCTAGGGCCTCGGCTGGGGGCCTTCTGATTGGCCCAATGACGTCATCCCCTGGATACCGAAGCCGAATTCGTGATCACGCGTTAACACCCGTGATCACGGCTGAATTCAAGAGTGACTATTCGGGTACATTTGAATTCGGGAGCAGTACCGCTCTTCGAATTTGAGTTCTGCAATCATGAAAATCTACCCGTGATCATGGGTAAATTCGAATTTGCAATCTCTGGCTAGCAACCCTGGTGGCAGCGTGAAGGGAGAAGGTTGAAGTAACAGTTGTCATGGCGGGAGGAATCATCTGTTATCCTGTTGGCCCTGGCCCTCAGTCTAGAGGGCTGGAGGAAGTCCTTTGGTTCCAGGGGTGATACCAGGGGTGACCCCATGATCTTGATTACTCTTTGAAGTTTGAGCCTGTCACTTTCAGATGCTCCTGCGGACCAGATGATAACAAAGGAGCAAAGGACAGATTCGATAGTGGCAGTGTACAACAACAACAAAACATTTGTAAAGCACTTTTCTCCCATAGGACCCAAAGTTCATATGCTCATTTCAGATCAGTACAAAGTGATGTGTACGGGGGAAAAGTTATGAGTAGAGATGGCCCGAACCTCCGATTTCTGCAAAGGTTTGGTTCGCACAAACTTTCGCGAACCGCAATATACTTCAATGGGGAGGCAAATTTTGAAAACTAGAAACACTTATGCTAGCCGCAAAAGTGATGGAAAAGATGTTTCAAGGTATCTAACATCTGAGTTTTTGCATGGATGAGTGGGATAGACGCCAAAAGTCCCGGGGAAAAATCTGGATTTGATGCAAAGCAGCGGTTTAAGGGCAGAAATCACATTGAATGCTAAATTGCAGGCCTAAAGTGCTTTAAAACTTCTTGCATGTATATACATCAATCAGGGAGTGTAATTAGAGTACTGCTTCACACTGACAAACCAAACTCACTGTGTAACGCACCGCAAACAGCTGTTTGTGTAGTGACGGCCGTGCTGGACTAGTGCGCACCATGGCGAGAGTGCAGGCGATAGCGGTTTTCAAGCCCATATGGTCGCCGGGCTGTGGTAGCTCAATGATAGAACAACAGTGACTGTCCAGCTGATCGAATTTGGTCTGTCCACAATGAAGCAACGGCCTTATTATCTTGGGTGTGCCCCCCACCCCCTAGACACTCATATAGCCGGCGGTCATTGCTTCATTGTGATATGCAAGCCCCTTCACCGCGGCAAGGTAACGATCATGAAGGGGAATTGGCACATGTACATGCCTTTTGTTCTGTTGTTGCAGCTGCAGCGCAGCCAGAAAAATTAGGCAGGCATGTACACGCACCAGAAACATTTATTATAGCGGCCGCTGCTTGAGTCCTGGACCCCACTGGTGGCGGAGAAGGCAGTCAAGCGGCTGTGTGGGTACTGGGAGTGACTTAGTCTTGGGGCAGGCAGTCACACGGCGTGCAGGCAGACATGCTGTCTGTGGGGATTGGCTTAGTCTTCGGGCAGGCCTGATCGTGCTTTGCAGACCACGTGGTCAGATGGACCTTTGACCCAATGCTTTTGTGTGCTGCTTTCCCTCAGGTGGTCATCCCATTGCAGTGTGTGCTTTGTCATCATGTGCCTTCTTAAGGAAGTTGTCCCTATGCGGGTCTTGGTCTTTCCACGGCTCAATTTTTGGTGGCAGAGAGTACAGATGGCATTGCTCTAAAGCAGACACACACAAAAATTTCCACACCGCTGAGCCCTGGGGTGATGGCACTTTGGTGGTGGTGGCCGACTGAGTGTTAAGTGGGGTGCCAGAATTAGAGCAGGAGGAGGAAGATATGTCACGCTTCTGTGGGAAAGCTGAGGACGATGAGGTGTTCTGTGTTAAATAGTCAACTACGTCCTGACAATCTTGGGGGTTGATGGCACGCGCCTTCTGAACACTGTACTTTGGTCCAGGGCCGCACAAAATCATGACAGCACAAACTTGAACAGACCTGCCGGGTGACCTGCCTCTGGCTCTGGCTCTGCCTGTTTTGCCCATATTGGGGGGGATGAAGTGAAAGGTATGCACTGACTTGACTAATACAATGTGCAGTCACACAGGTGCAGTGAACAGGTATGCAGTGACTGGTATCAATACAATGTGCAGCTGTCACACACACACGTACCGTGAACACGTACAGTGACTGGTGGTATTAAATACCACACTAGTTACATAGTTATTTTGGTTGAAAAAAGACATACGTCCATCGAGTTCAACCAGAGAACAAAGTACAACACCAGCCTACTCCCTCATATATCTCTGTTGATCCAGAGGAAGGCAAAAAAACCCTTACAAGGCATGGTCCAATTAGCCCCAAAAGGGAAAAAAATTCCTTCCCGACTCCAGATGGCAATCAGATAAAATCCCTGGATCAACATCATTAGGCATTACCTAGTAATTGTAGCCATGGATGTCTTTCAACGCAAGGAAAGCATCTAAACCCCCTTTAAATGCAGGTATAGAGTTTGCCATAACGACTTCCTGTGGCAATGCATTCCACATCTTAATCACTCTTACTGTAAAGAACCCTTTCCTAAATAAATGGAAGAAGTAAATCAGGATGATACCATTTATTGCCTAACTACAAATGAATAAGAATAAACAAGCTTTCGGCCTTGCAGCCTTCGTCAGGTTTACATCCTGTTAGTTTGCAAGCTGGTGGTACAGACAGCTTATATACATGCAACATCAAAAGGGAAAACAGATATTTTTTTCAAGCATAAATACGTCATTAAGATGCCTTAATACAAACAGATTTGTTAGCTTTAGATGCTAAAGTTTTGTTAGCTTTAGATGCAGCGGCTTGGCATTGAGTACGATTATTTAACTTGTTGTCGATGAGTACTCCTAAGTCCTTCTCCAAGTTTGATATCCCCAACTGTATCCCATTTATTTTGTATGGTACTAGACTATTGGTACGGCCAAAATGCATGACTTTACATTTTTCAACATTGAATTTCATCTGCCATGTATGTGCCCATATAGCCATCCTATCCAGATCCTGTTGCAATATGACACTATCTTCCTGAGAGTTGATGATTCTGCACAATTTTGTATCATCTGCAAAAATAGCAACATTGCTCACTACTGCATCTACTAGGTCATTAATAAATAAATTGAAGAGCACTGGACCCAGTACAGACCCCTGTGGGACCCCACTGCTAACAGTCTCCCATTTTGAGTATGATCCATTGACCACAACTCTTTGTTTTCTGTCCATTAGCCAGTTACCTATCCATGTACACAGACTCTTCCCCAGTCTTTGCATCCTCAACTTTTGCACCAGACTTTTGTGGGGAACAGTGTCGAAGGCCTTTGCAAAGTCCAAGTATATCACATCTACAGCATTCCCAATATCCACATTAGCGTTCACTACCGCATAAAAGCTGAGCATGTTAGTCAAACAGGACCTGTCTTTAGTAAACTCATGTTGATGCTGAGAAATAAGATTATTTTCTACTATGAAGGCATGTATAGTATCTCTTAGTAACCCCTCAAATAGTTTCCATACAACTGATGTTAAGCTTACAGGTCTATAATTTCCTGGATCTGATTTTTTGCCCTTCTAAAATAATGGGAAAAAGTGGGCTGTATGCCAATCCACTGGGACTCCACTGTGTGCGCTAATGTAGGTAGGTGGGTTCACTGAACACAACAGGTAGGTCTATGCAGTGATGGGTATTACAAATATGCATCGGTCACACACATGTACCGTGCACAGGTACAGTGACTAGTGGTGTTAAATATCACACTGCGGGGGGCGTGGCCACGATGAGAGACAGGACGGACGCGTGAAAGAACTGCTCCGGCTCCGGCCTACCCAAATCGTCCCAAAGCATGGCTCAATCCGCTTCAAATACCTCCCACCAGCCAGAAGAGATGGAGGCAGAGTTGGACAACTCGAAGAAGCGCAAATTAAAAGCGCTGAAGCCACAGAAACTAACGGATTACTTCGGGCAGAAAGCACAGCGGCCTGCCTGAGTGATTCAAGATGGCGCTGACACGCAAGGAAGTGTCACTACAGAGCTCACAATCAACACTATAGGCTCGACCAGTATAACAAGGACCCAGCTGCTAGATCTACAAAGCTCTTCTCTGACAACCAGCCCGGCCAGACCAAAGCCACGACTAGAAGAAGATGCTGCAGGAGAGACGGTAAGCTCACAGTCGCATATCCCATCCCCAAGCACACAGGCCACTGCCACATTCACTGACTTCCTGACATCACAACAAGCAGCCTCTCGATCTTTTATCAAAGAAATCCTAGTATCCTTCAGATCCTCTTATTAATATACATCACTACAATAACCTCCTCTATCCATAACAATCTGAATGCCCTAGGAGACATTTGATGAAGTGGAGCATCAGGTCTCAGACCTAGTTAGAGAACATAACACTATGGTGGATGTTTCTGACTCCCAATCAAATGACATAAAATGGCTCAAAACTAAATCTGCAGACCTTGAGGACAGATTGAGGAGAAATAACATTAAATTCAGAGGAATTCTGGAAAACGTTCCTACAAACGATCTAAGGTCCTATACACAGAACCTCACTAAAGCTGCCCTCCCTGATGCCACAGATACGGAACTCATTATTGACAGAGCCCACCGTTTCGCCAAGCCCGCACACCCAGCGGCTCACATTCCACGTGACGTCATTGTACGCTATCTTTGCTATCATGCCAAGGACAATTTACTGTTTACCATCTGCAAAAAAGGCTCCCTTCCTGAGCCCTTTGATAAAAAAAGTTTTTGCAGATCTCTCAACATACACTGCAACTTTGCAAAGATTTAAAACTAATCACTGCAGCTCTAAGGGCAGCAAATGTACCATACAAATGGGGCTTCCCCACAAAAATTATTTTCTCAATACATGACTAGAGATGGGCCAAACCTCCAATTTTTGGTTAGCGAACTTCCGCGGAAAGTTCGGTTCGCAATAGACTTCAATGGGGAGGCGAACTTTGAAAACTAGAAACACGTATGGCTGGCCACAAAAGTGATGGAAAAGATGTTTCAAGGGGTCTAACACCTGGAGGGGGGCATGGCGGATTGGGATACATGCCAAAAGTCCCAGGGAAAAATCTGGATTTGACGCAAAGCAGCAAAGCAGCATTTTAAGGGCAGAAATCACATTGAATGCTAAATTGCAGGCCTAGAGTGCTTTAAAACATCTTGCATGTGTATACGTCAATCAGGTAGTGTTTCACACTGACAGACCAAACTCACTGTGTAACGCACCACAAACAGCTGATTGTGTAGTGACGGCCATGCTGGACTGGTGCGCAACATGGCGAGATTGCTCTTCCTCAGTGATATCAGGTAATGTCTGACTGCATTATCAATTTTCGATGGTTCTTTTTCTACCATTGTTAAAGTTTAGCTTCTACTTGCTGTTCAGTACCTGCAACGAGAATCTGTTATGGAGGGCAAGTCTGCCATTGTCACCACGGGTAATGGCTGGGGAATCAAGGTTCGATTCCGGTCCGAAGTGGGAGCCTGATGCTCTACCTGCCCTGACCGTGCTTTGCAGACCAGGTATCTGTGGTCAGATGGACCCTTGACCCAGCAGAAGACAAACCAACTCGAAAGCATTTGCCAAGAACGTTTTATGGATGGCAAGTCATTCATTCATTTAACTGTGTGAAACATTCAATGGTACTAGTTTCTCAGTACCATGGTGATTGACCACGGGTAATGGCCGAGGAATCCAGTTTCTATGCTGTTCCGGAGTTGGAGCCTAAGAAACGGCTACCACCACGCATCCAGGCAAGGAAGGCAGCAGGCATGGCATGCCCGCTCCGAGGTAGTGACCAAAAATAACAATACGGGAGGACTTTCGAGGCCCTGCTGTGTATGTGAAATAAATCAACTTTAAATCCTTTAACGAGAATCTGTTATGGAGGGCAAGTCTGATGGTGCCTTCACTGCGATTCACCAGGTTGGTCTCCTCCTCAAGGAGGCGAGAATATTTTATGGAGGGCAAGTCTGCCATTGTGAGTGACCACAGGTAATGGCCGGGGAATCCTGGTTCTATTCCGGTCCGGAGTTGGAGCCTAAGAAAAGGCTACCACCACACATCCAGGCAAGGAAGGCAGCAGGCATGGCATGCCCGCCCCGAGGTAGTGACCAAAAATAACAATACGGGAGGACTTTCAAGGCCCTGCTGTGTATGTGAAAAGAATCAACTTTAAATCCTTTAACGAGAATCATCACCCTCCTTTATGAGAATCTGTTCTGGAGGGCAAGTCTGCCATCCATTCAAGTGAAAGGTATGCACTGACTGTCACAATTTTGCAAACGCTATTGTGGCAAGAGCATGAAAATGCGCACAAAATATGATCTGAAGTACCCCTTTAAATCCATTGGCCTGTGTTGAGAAGACAGTGTTCCTTGAAAAAAAACAGACCTCTTTCACACAGGAAAAAGGTTATCTATCAGAGGGGCAATAAAGCTTCTCCAGGAAGTTCCCCCATCCTAGTTTTAAAGATAAGGAGATGCATGGAGGAGAACAGACCCCCTCATAAACTCATTAGGACCCATTCACATTCCTGCACATAGCCTGACCAGAGTAGAGACATGAATTTTAATTCACCATGATATGAAAGAATAAGTCATTCAGACATTTTACTAAATTAATCAGTTTTCCATCGATGCTAGCCATTGCAAAATTAGCAGACCGTTATTAAAAAATGATTTGTGTATGATTAGACCACTCAGCACGACACTAACACCTTCTGAAAGCAAGCAACAGTGTTTTGCAGTGGAATACCCCAGGACACGTGTTTGGTACCTGTGTGACGCAGAGAACGCCACTGTCACTCTCTGGGGGTTATAGTCGGCTGTCGCCGCGTTATAACCATTCCAGTTATTGTATATTCTTTCTGCTTGTCATGACAAAGGGCGGGAGAAGGCACAAACCCCCATCTCCTGTTCCAACTCCGCCCTCTGGCAGAGGAAGAGTTAAAACAACCCTGCTGGACACAGAGAAGAGTTTTTTGTCCATCCATCCATACCATCAAAGGATTGGCATTTCATTCTACCAAAGGACTTCTATCTATTCCACAGAACTTTCTATAACTAGACTTCATATCTTCTGTTGTACTTATGATCAAAGGACACTGTAACTTGACAAATTGCTCAGACTATCAATAGCTATTTTTTCTATTATTTGTGTATCAATTTGTTTCTATTGCTATATTTTTGTTCTGCATGATTTCTTTAAATAAACGATTAAAAATCATTTGTCTAAGTGCTGTTCTGAAAAATCTCCGTAAAAAGAATTCATATCTCCGTAGAGACATTACCATAACTGTTTTGATATTAATATCGTTATTTTTGCTATCTCTGGAAAGGTTGTCAAATTAACCCTTTTTCCTACAGGATTTAGCTAGAGTTAGACTTAGCGCATTCGCACGCTTTATTGTGGATTAGTGGCAGAGACCTGGCCTCTATATGAGAGCCTAGATTGTATTGATTGTATATACAGTCGAAATTGGACTTTGTGTGGACTCGCCAACCAATTCAAAAGGTTACTTTGCCTGCAGTGTTGACTGCCTTCAGGCTTCCCTCAGGGTCTGAGGCTTTATGGTCAGTGATGCTCATCTGACCTAGGATATCCGAGTTACTCGGATATCCTAGCTCTTTTTTCACTATTCGAGCTCGAATACCGAGATCGAATAGTATTAGCTATCCGGGCTGTGCTATCCGAGCGCACTCGGATAGCAAGCAGCTATCCGGAGATATCCTATAGCTATCCGAGCTCGGATAGCGTCACGAGCTCGGATAGCGTCACGGCAGACATCACCTCGAGTCCTCACAAGCGAATCAGAGGGCTCCCAGCCCTCTGACTGCAGCCAATCACAGAGGGGGAGCCTGGCCAAGCCCCCCTCTATAAATAGCGGACGCCATCTTGCCTCACTCCTCCTGCTTGTGACTTACTGACTGATAGTACTGAGAGACTGCTCCAGTGCTTTTTGTCTGTGTGCAAGTGCATTGCTATTGTTCTAAACCTAGCGTTTTTACACTCCAACACTTGATATTCAACTGTATTGCTTTGTATTGTAGATAGATTGTATTTTAGGCAGTTTAGTTTGTGTGATTAGGGAAGGGACTGGGGAGGGAGAGATACTGTCACTGGTGCTGCTGCAGGCCTGCAGCCAGCAGCTAGGCCCTGTGCCTAGGCAAGGCAGCCTGCCCTGCTCTGTGCTCTAGTCTCTAGTTACCTTACCTGTGCTCTCACCTGTCCTACTCTACTCCTGTACTACTACTACTTCTGTGTTAGATAGATTTGTACTATTTTGTAGTTAGCAAGGCCCAGGTTTACTGCTATACCTGTCCTGCTGTATCTGCTCTCTGTAATCTAGTCACACCTGTTCTATTATTTAGCTAGATTCTTCTATTGTTTAGTTAGTAGTACTGTAGTGTACTCTAGTCTGTGTATAGGGACCGTCCGTCACCGCGTTACCTAGGGTCTTTGTGTGCGCAGTGCACGTCTGCGCTGTCCGCACCCTCTCGTTAGTGCTACACCCGTCCTATTGTTTATATATTACTTCTATTGTGTATTCGCTGACTTGTACTGTAGTCTGTGTATAGGGACATCGTCAGTCAGCGTCAGCTAGGGTCTTTGTGTGCGCAGTGCACATCTGCGCTGTCCGCATTCTCTCGTTAGTGATACACCCGTCCTATTTTTTTCTATTACTTCTATTGTGTATTTGCTGACTTGTACTGTAGTCTGTGTATAGGGACACCGTCAGTCAGCGTCAGCTAGGGTCTTTGTGTGCGCAGTGCGCACTCTCTCGTTAGCACTACACCGATCTCTGCTGTAGAGTACACCTGTCCGTCATCTCACACACCCACCACCACCAGTCCCACCCCATTAAAGTGCCCCACTTGTCCCACCCGCCTTTACATACATACTTTTTTTTTCATTTGTATAATATTAAAAATATACAATGTCTGGCACTGGCAGCCGCGGTTTGGGCAGAGGCAGCAAGGGAAGCAAGGGCATCGCCAAGAGAGGAGGTCGTGGGCGTGGCAGCCGCGCCACCAGTAGCTATTCCACCATTAGCCACTGGCCGTGGACGCCTTGGCTGCCCAACAGCTGGGAGTCACGCTGCAGAGACACAGCAGCAGCAGCGTGTGGCCCAAATGTTCCTCCCACCGCCAGGTCGTAGCCGTCCTATTAACAACAACAACAACAAATAACATTTGTAAAGCGCTTTTCTCCCGTGGGACTCAAAGCGCATAAGCATGGCTCCGACCATCGTGGTACAGAGGAAGAATTTTATAAATCTGGAAATGCCAGGCTAAACAGGTGGCTTTTCAGTCTGGATTTGAATAGCTCCAGGGATGGTGCTGTCTTTACTGGGTGTGGTAGGGAGTTCCAAAGAGTAGGGGCAGCATGACAGAAGGCTCTGTCTCCAGATTTTTTGAGGTGCACTCTGGGAGTGACCAAGTTTATAGAACTTGCTGATCTGAGGTTGTGAGAGGTGTGGTGCAGCTTCAGCAAGTCCTTCATGTATCCAGGGCCCAGATTGTGCAGGGATTTGAATGTCAGCAGTCCAATCTTGAAGAGTATTCTCCATTCTACTGGTAGCCAGTGCAGTGAGCGAAAGATCGGTGTAATGTGACAGTGGCGAGGCTGGTTTGTTAGCAATCTGGCAGCAGCATTCTGCACTAATTGCAGGCGACGCAGATCTTTTTTGGGGAGGCCAGCATAAAGGGCATTGCAGTAGTCCAGCCGTGATGTGATGAAGGCGTGGACTAGGGTTTGAAGATCCCCTGGGGGAATCAGATGTTTAATCTTTGCAATGTTCTTCAGATGAAAGAAGGAAGATTTAACTACAGATGAAATTTGGTTTCTGAAACTCAATTCCCCATCGATTAGTACTCCAAGGCTGCGCACAAGGTTGGAGCTGTTTATGTCTGAATTCCCAATCCTGATTGGTGTTGCTTTAGGATAGAGCTGTTTTGATGGCGAGCACTGGCTTTGGACAAACAGGACCTCAGTTTTGTCAGCATTCAGTTTCAACCAGTTATCATTCATCCATGCCTGAAGCTCAGCTAAGCAAGAGTTTATTTTTGGGGTAGGGTCTGTTCCACCAGGTTTGAAGGACAGGTATAGCTGTGTGTCATCGGCGTAGCAGTGGTACGTCAGGCCATGTCGTTGGATAAGTGTACCGAGTGGCAACATGTAGATTGCAAACAGCAGAGGGGATAGGATTGATCCATGTGGCACTCCGAATTGTAGAGGTGCAGGTTTGGACATTATAGGTCCTAGGGATACTCTCTGTGTTCTGTCAGTCAGGAATGATCTGAACCACTGGAGGACTGATCCACTGATGCCACAGTACTCCTGCAGTCTGTTAAGCAGGATTTCATGGTCAACTGTATCAAAAGCAGCTGAGAGATCCAACAGGATTAGGATGGAGCATTCCCCTCTGTCCCTTGCCATGAGCAGATCGTTGCAGACTTGGATGAGGGCTGTTTCACAGCTTTGGTGTTTCTTAAAGCCAGATTGTAGAGGGTCCAGGATGTTGTTTACTGACAGCCTGGTTTCAAGTTGCAGATAGACAGCCTTTTCAATCACTTTACCTAAGAAGGGGAGGTTGGAGACAGGTCTGTAGCTGCTCATAGCATCTGGATCCATGGAAGGTTTTTTAAGAAGGGGCTTGATGATTCCTTCTTTTAGAGAGGTAGGAAACCTCCCTGCTTGCAGAGAGCAATTTACTATTTTGTGAAATGCTGGACCAAGCAGGTCAGGGCATTTCAGCATATGTTTAGTTGGTCCAGGGTCCAGGTCGCAGGTTGTCTGGCGGAGACGACAGAGGATGTCTGAGATCTCTTCCTCACTAATACTTTTGAAATCAGTCCAGGGTGTTAGGTTGTTTTTGCAGCTATTTCCATTAGTTGCATGAGTCTTGGGTGCTGTGGACTGAATGAGAGACCGAATAGAAGATACTTTGTCAGCAAAGTAGCAGGCAAATTTCTCACATAGCTCCTTTGAGGGAGTTATAGTGGGTTTTAGACAGGATGGATTACATAGTCTATCAACTGTGTGGAATAGTTGGGCTGGTCTGTTGGCGGCCTTTGCGATCTCCTGTGATAGGTAGGAGGATTTTTTCTTGGTGATCGCATTTTGGTAGCTTTCCCGGTGAGAGACAAGGGTGTGTTTATCTTTTGAATTCTGAGATTTTCGCCACTTCCTTTCTAGTCTGCGCACTTCTTTCTTTAGGTCCTTTAGTGAGCTGTCAAACCACCGTGCATGGTGAAGTGGTGTAGATCGTTTGATGCAAAATGGAGCGAGGGCGTCATAGGCAGATGACACTGCATGGTTGTATATCAGGACCATGGAGTCTGGGTCTGCGCAATGATTGGTTAATGCGTCGAAGTTGAGGATATTCTGAACGTGCTGGGGTGAGACATCTTTCAGTGAACGGTATTTTATGAGTTCTTTCCCTCTGTGTTTTATCGCTGGTGCTGTCAGAGAGAAGTGGATGGTGTGGTGGTCTGACCATACCACTAGGTTTATATCCATGTGTGATATTAAAAGTCCGGAATGAAATATAAGATCCAGGGTGTGCCCTTTCGTATGGGTGGGGAGGTTGATAGCCTGAGAGAAACCCAGTTCATTCATTATGAGAAGTAGTTCACTTCCTAGCTGGGAGTCGTGATCATCCACCCATGCATTGAAGTCTCCCAGGATGATCCATCTAGGGTGTTCCACTGTTACGCAGGATAAGAGTTCAGATATTTCCTTAAGAAAGGCTGGACCATTTTTTGGGGGGCGGTATATGAGCAATATGTTGATGTTTACTTCTGCTGACAGTTGAGCTGCAATACATTCAAAGGTTTCAGTGGGGAATATGGGCAGGGGCCTTATGTTCAAGGAGGATCTGAAGCATATGGCAACCCCCCCACCCTTGCCGACTTGTCTCTCACAGTGCAAGATTGAATAATTGGCCGGCACGGTTGCTTCAAGAGTTGGGCCTGCATGCTTCCCAAGCCAGGTCTCTGTCAAAAAGGTCAAATCAGAGAGCTCTATTAGGTCATGTATAGTTGCAGTCTTATTATTTATCGATCTGGCATTGCAGAGTGTAGCTGTGATTAAGCTTTTCTGAGGGCAAATATGTTTTTTATACTTGGATCCACTACCTCTCCGCCCCCTTCTGCATTTCCTGAGTATCCCAAAGGATTTTAAGAGAAGAGCCAGAGAGGTGTTAATTTGTAATTGATTCTTGGGAGGGCAGGCAGAGAAAAGGTCCTTTGATGAGTATTTGTATGTTGACATTAGAGACAATAGACTTGTTCAGATAGCTTGTACTTCTGGAGTCCTGCTGGGATCAAAGGGGATCTGTGCAAAATCCTTTCATTCCTACACAGAGTTGGATCATAGATTTATTTTAAGTAAAGTTCCTTGTTTTAGAAGATAAATGATAACATAAATGTGGAAAATAGTCACTTGGTGCATATGCCTTGGATAATGTATAAAGGATTACTCACAGGGTGGAGTGAGGGCAATCACAGGCAATCAAGTTTCCAGAGAGGTTGAAGGTCTTGTTTCAGGTCAGCTGTTAGAAGGCTTGGTGTGTTCAGCAGAGGTAAGCTTCATGGAGGATTTCAATCCAGTTTAAATCTCTGCCATCCAAAGTAATCCGAATTGTTCTGGTAGGTTGTAGTTGTAGCCTTGGTCGTGGTGGGTGGAATTCCTCTGTATTTTGAGGAATTCCACCCACCACGGGAGGAATTAAGGAGAAGGACGCAGATGCTGTGGTGGAACTGATGGTGGATGAGCAGGCCACCATTAGCTCTGGAACCGAGTCCTCCACCCCCGCCACCACTCCTGATCGCAAGAGCAGCAGCAGCCGACCAGCACTGCCTGGGGAGCAGGAGGAGGAGTGCAGTTCTCCAGCCCCAGCACCCTGTCACTCAGCACCTTGTTATCCCCAAGCGCAGTGGGGTTATGGAATGCTATTGCGGCAGAATTGGCGGAGGAAGGAATGCTCATGGGCACTTTGGGGGATGATGCTTTGGACAGTCAGACAGTGGTGACTGTCCATCCGCCCATGCATGCAAAAGGGGAGTTTGGGGGGATCCCAGCAGGACATCTTTGCGGAGGGGGAAGATGATGATGACAGGGTGAAGGACACAGACTGGGTGCCAGGTCCTGGGAGTGGGGATGTCATCAGCTCTGAGGAGGAGGAGGAGGATGCGTCTGTGGGCCTTGCTAGAAGGATCAGCATCGCAGGCATGGGCAGGATCACAAGTGGGCGTGGTATGCAGGCCAGTGCCACCACCAGCCGCACCAAGAACACCCCCCCCCCCCAACCACCACAGGGAGACCAGCGGCAGCAGCACCTTCCAGCCGAAGGGGCAACTTCACCTCGCCAATATGGAATTTTTTCACCCTGCCATATTTGGAGTGCAAGTATGCCACCTGCAACCAGTGCCGCCAGCAGCTCAGCAGAGGGAAGGAGCCCTCTGCGTTTGGCACCACCTCTCTGGTCAACCATCTTGCAGGGAAACACTTTCACGAGCATGAGGAGTTCGTGAAGTTGAAGAAAGCTGGCAGTGGCAGTGGCAGACCCGCCACCACTGCGAAGCCGTCGGCAGCAGCCACCCGCCCTCCTCCACCTCCTCCAGCAGCACCAGCAGGAGTGCGTCAGCAACGCACTGCTCCTCCTCCCTCTGCAACTCCTGCCGCCGACACTGAGGCCTGTTCTGGCAGCCAGTCCTCAGTGGCCTCCTCTGCTCCCTCCACTGATTCCCGTGCCAGCAAAAGGCCTCGCCAGACACCTTCCAGGGGGTGGTCAGGGTTCTGCCTCCCAGCAGCCGTCGCGTACGTCAGCTGAACGGCTTGCTGGCATGTGCTCCCAACTCCTGCCTTATTCCCCTGTGCAGGAGGGGAGCGACATGCGTGCGCTCCTGACGTGTGCAGCCCCCGATTGGCCAATCCCCAGCCAACATTTTTTCTCACGCACGGCCATCCCTGCACTTCACCGCTCTGTGATGGCCAATGTCGGGAGAGGGCTGGAGCACGCGGTGGGTCAACGGGTCCACGTCACCGTGGACACGTGGAGCAGCCGGTTTGGGACAGGATGCTATCTGTCCTTCACCACACATTGGGTCAGCTTGGTGGAAGGGGGTGAGGAGGGGGGAGCAGCATCGGGCACTGTCAGAGCAGCAGCACCAACAACGCAGTGGGTGGTGCCACCATGCAGGGTCAGCGCAACAGCAGCAGGTTCCTCTGATCCGCTGCTGCCCATGCGCCACCAGCTATTACGCTCAAAAATAGCTGCATCCATTTGCAAAAAAAAATTGTAATTATTTTAGAGGTGTCCGGGTTGAAAACTGTGCTGTCCCAATTGTGTATTGGACACAATGTGGGCTTCACGACCGCTGTCTGGAACCTCATGCTGTGTATTTACGGCCCTGGAACCACTGCTAGGACCCAGGACCTACTATGTCTCGCTGCCTGCCCTCCTGCCTGCTGCCAAATGCCAGTCTGCCACACACACTCATCCTCCTCACGCTGCCTGCTGTTGTATTTCCTTCTGCTGTCTGTGTCTCCACTGCCATGGAACACATTACAAGGTGCTGCTGCCCATGCGCCACCAGCTATTACGCTCAAAAATAGCTGCATTAATTTGAAAAAAAAAATTGTAATTATTTTAGAGGTGTCCGGGTTGAAAACTGTGCTGTCCCAATTGTGTATTGGACACAATGTGGGCTTCACGACCGCTTTCTGGAACCTCATGCTGTGTATTTACGGCCCTGGAACCACCGCTAGGACCCAGGGCCTACTATGTCTCGCTGCCTGCCCTCCTGCCTGCTGCCAAATGCCAGTCTGCCACACACACTCATCCTCCTCACGCTGCCTGCTGTTGTATTTCCTCCTGCTGTCTGTGTCTCCACTGCCATGGAACACATTACAAGGTGCTGCTGCCCATGCGCCACCAGCTATTACGCTCAACAATAGCTGCATTAATTTGAAAAAAAAAATGTGTAATTATTTTAGAGGTGTCCGGGGTGAAAACTGTGCTGTCCCAATTGTGTATTGGACACAATGTGAGCTTCACGACCGCTGTCTGGAACCTCATGCTGTGTATTTACGGCCCTGGAACCACCGCTAGGACCCAGGGCATACTATGTCTCGCTGCCTGCCCTCCTGCCTGCTGCCAGTCTGCCACACACGCTCATCCTCCTCACGCTGCCTGCTGTTGTATTTCCTCCTGCTGTCTGTGTCTCCACTGCCAGGGAACACATTACAAGGTGCTGCTGCCCATGCGCCACCAGCTATTACTCTCAAAAATAGCTGCATCCATTTGAAAAAAAAAAATGTAATTATTTTAGAGGTGTCCGGGTTGAAAACTGTGCTGTCCCAATTGTGTATTGGACACAATGTGGGCTTCACGACCGCTGTCTGGAACCTCATGCTGTGTATTTACGGCCCTGGAACCACCGCTAGGACCCAGGGCCTACTATGTCTCGCTGCCTGCCCTCCTGCCTGCTGCCAAATGCCAGTCTGCAACACACACTCATCCTCCTCATGCTGCCTGCTGTTATATTTCCTCCTGCTGTCTGTGTCTCCACTGCCATGGAACACATTACAAGGTGCTGCTGCCCATGCGCCACCAGCTATTACGCTCAAAAATAGCTGCATCCATTTGAAAAAAAAATTGTAATTAATTTAGAGGTGTCCGGGTTGAAAACTGTGCTGTCCCAATTGTGTATTGGACACAATGTGGGCTTCACGACCGCTGTCTGGAACCTCATGCTGTTTATTTACAGCCCTGGTAACACCGCTAGGAACCAGGGCCTATTATGTCAGTCACATCACACTGCCTGACACACACTACTCCTCCTCCTGTAGCTGCATTGAGCTTCTGCTGTCTGTGTACTGCTACCACTGCCAGGGAGAACAGAAGAAGAACTATTTTCTGCTGCCACCTGCCCACCCACTCTCCTACCGAGTACCGACTATTACCACACACTAAAAATAGCTGCAAGCCTGCAACTACTTCCTCCTGCTGCTGATGTCTGTGTTTTACCACCGCCAGGGTACACAGAAAAAGGTGCTGTGGCTTGCAATGTGCCACTACCTACCTATTATGCCATCAACACAAATATAACTATGGTGTTCTTAAAATAAAATATTTCCACAAATGAAGTAAAAAAAATATTACAAAAGAAAGGAAAACCAAGACACATAATATAATGATAGAGAAGATGAAGAAGAAGAAGATATAGAAGAAGATGAAGAAGATATAGAAGAAGAAGAAGAAGATATAGAAGACGAAGAAGAAGAAGAAGAAGAAGAAGAAGAGATAGAAGAAGAAGAAGAAGAAGAAGAAGATATAGAAGAAGATATAGAAGAAGAAGATATAGAAGAAGAAGAAGATATAGAAGAAGAAGAAGATATAGAAGAAGAAGAAGAAGAAGAAGATATAGAAGAAGACGATATAGAAGAAGAAGATATAGAAGAAGATGAAGAAGAAGAAGATACAGAAGAAGAAGATATAAAAGAAGAAGAAGAGGAAGAAGATATAGAAGAAGAAGAAGATATAGAAGAAGAAAAAGATAATTGAAGAAGATATAGAACAAGAAGAAAAATAAGAAGATATAGAAGAAGAAGATGAAGACGACGTAAATGAAGACTGTTCCAACAACCATTTTGGACACACCTTCTCATGCAAACATTTTTCATGAAGTTAATTTACTATTTTTGATACCTTTTTTATAACTACTACATCACCACATAATCACTTGATGTTTTTCTTCATAAAAAAGGTGGTTTCATGTATCATTGACCTCCAATACAAGTTTTACAAGCTATTTAAGGCCAGCTCGAATATTTTACTCGAATACAGACTCGGATAGTGACGTCGGATATCCGAGGTCGAATCGGATATTCGATTAAATCGGATATTGAACTTCGAGTGAACTCGGATAGTTTACTATCCGAATTCGACCAAACTCGAATAGGATAATGAGGTATCCGAGCAACACTGTTTATGGTAAACTGCAGCAAAGGGAACAAGAATTGGTGGGTGACTGCACATACGTCACACCCCGCAGGGCTGGCCTTAGGTTTCACAGCGCCCTGAGCGAAACCTGGTTTTTGTGCCCCCCCTCATCCTCTTCCCACATGCATATACACACACGCACGCACACACGTATACACACACACAGGCCCATATGCAATTCCACTTTTCTCCTGAGATATCTCCTAGAACAGTGGTTCCCAACCTTTTTGACGTTGTGACACAAATGCTCAGATCTCCGTAACACGTCACGTATGTATAATAGAAAAAATACTATTAATAACCATGATTGGATGGAAAGAGTGCATTATCCTGAATACACTTAAAAATGAATGCTAGAACCTTTTAGGAATATTAATAAAAACAATCAGTGGAACAGTTAGCCGCCTCACCCCCATTTAGAATAGGTTTCCAAGCATAGGTGCCCCAAGTATAGGAAGTCAGTTTAAGGTATCCATCCCCCCAATAGGTAATCAGGCGTAGGTGCCTCCAGTATAGGTAGCCAGGCATAGGTGCCTCCAGTATAGGTAGCCAGGCATAGGTGCCTCCAGTATAGGTAGCCAGGTGTTGGAGCCCTCAGTAAAGGTAGCCAGCTATAGGTGCACTCAGTATAGGAAATCAGGTGTAGGTGCCCTCAGTATAGGCAACCAGCTATAGGCGCCCCCTTGGAAGATGGCGCCCTGAGCGATCGCTCCACTCGCTCATATCAAAGGCCGGCTATGACACCCCGTATAAAAAAACTCAAGGGGAAGGACCTGTACTGGGTGGCAACACTAGACCCTCGGTATAAGCACAAAGTGGCGGAGATGTTACCAATTTAAAAAAGAGATTATAGATTCTGTGGGGAGCTTAAAAGGGTGTTATTTAATTTCCAATGTACCCTGATAGTTATGGGAGAGGCCAGTTTCACATTCATTTGCACTGAGACATAATCAGACCAGTTAATACAATTAACTTTTATACCTGAAATCTGTTTGGGGCATTTTTGGATCTGTCAATTCACTGTGACCAAATTGCACAGAGGATGGTCACACTGTCAAGACAAGACAAATGTTATTTGTCTTGCCTTGTCAGTTCTGACAATATTTTGTCAGAACTGAAATATACCAGTTGCTGTCAGTTATATTTCAGCTTCTGTCAGTTACAACTGAATGTGCAAGGTAATGTCCATATTTCACTATGGCTCAAGTGGGCGATATTACAGTTTAACAGTGTGCTGACCAGGAGGCTGTTATGGGGTAGTGGCCATTTTCAAAATGTAGGACAGAGAATTCCACTGATATTAGTGGACAAACAGCACGCAGGACAGGAGAAAGAGATTGATGAGTACACTACACAGGAGGTAAGTATGATGTGCTTATGTTTATTTTGACTTTAAATTTTCAGTTCAGGTTCTCCTTAAGGTAGCCCTTAAAGAGAACCCGAGGTGGGGTTCTTCCATGGCAATCCCCATACAGAGGCTGGGTCTGCCTATAGAGCCCAGCCTCTGTTGCTATATAGCTTCCCCCAAAGCCCCCCTGCGCGCTGTGAGACCCCATAAAACACAGCCGCGCTATGCAACTGTGTTTACCTCACTAACGTCAGTCTTGGCTGCTCCCCCGCCTCCTGAATCGCTGAGGTCCCCGCCCGCGTCCCTTTCCTCCAATCAGCGGGGAGGGAAGGGACGTGGGCGGGGACCGGAGCGATTCAGGAGGTGGGGGAGCGGCAAGACTGGCATTAGTGAGATAAACACAGCCGGCTGCGACACGCTGCGTGTCGCCAGCGCGGCTGTGTTCTATGGGGCCTGACAGCGCGCAGGGGGGTCTTTGGGGGAAGCTATATAGCAACAGAGGCTGAGCTCTATAGGCAGACCCAGCCTCTGTATGGGGATTGCCATGGAAGAACCCCACCTCGGGTTCTCTTTAAATTCATGGCTGCAGATAGGTCAATAAATAAAGCAATGTTGTTACAGGGTTCCGTCAAATTTCCTTTTTTTTTTTAATAGTTAACATAAGCTGTTAAGCTGTTCCTCTTTATATTGGAATGCTGCAATGGCATCCCTGGGAATGTTGGCTTTTTATTTCCATCTGTGAAATCTCTTCAGGAATCCCTCTAGATTTGAGGTTATTCCTCCTATTACGATCTCTAAGATCAGTCACTTTCTTTTTCAGCCAAGCAATATCATTTGAATTATGTTTTACTCCACCCACAATGCTATTGAATTCAAATGTAATGACAGAGATTTTATATTTTGCTAAATTAAACTCCACCCTTTAACGTTGATATAGAGGACTGCACATCGAAGCAGTTATAGCATGCAAGTAATTTAACAGAGAGGATTTTAAAAAGATTTTAGGACTTTTTGATATAACCTTGAGATAAAGACTCACTCAATGCAAGAAAGTTGCATAGAGATGAGGTACATGGAAGATGGATCTAAATGCTGCTGTATGGAGGTCAGAATCTCTATCCTGCTCATTGGTGGAGAGATCGAGCATTGATTTTCTAGAGGTCTGCATGGAAGGAGTCCGTCGTGGAGTCCAAGGGACCAGGAGTATCTACGTTCCAGGGCAAGGTAGATAAGTCCTTAGTGTTCGGGTCTTTAGAACCGTGTTGATGCTGCTGGGTAGCGCTGTTTGAGCTGCCAGAGAGGATTTGAAAAAGATTTTAGGACTTTTTGATATAACCTTGTGATAAAGACTCACTCGATGCAAGGAAGTTGCATAGAGATGAGGTACATAGAAGAGGGATCTGATGCTGCTCTATGGAGGTCAGAATCTCTATCCTGCTCATTGGTGGAGAGATCGAGCATTGATTTTCTAGGGCTCTGCATGAAAGGAGTCCGTCGTGGAGTCCAAGGGACCAGGAGTATCTACGTTCCAGGGCAAGGTAGATATGTCCTTAGTGTTGATGCTGCTGGGTAGCGCAGTTTGAGCTGCCGGGGGCTAGATCAGCACCATCTTTGGAGGACTTCTCTGCTCTTTGCCTCATTTTGGCAAAGTGCTCTGTGAATTTTTTGTGGACATTTGTGGTCCCTTTTACACTTTCTGGATGCATCTGTGTCTACGGAGGGCTCCTCCATCACTTAACGAGTAAGGTCAGTTTGGTCTGGAGCAACTGTGCTTGTTTAAGTTGAGCAGTGCCCGGATTGGCAGAGTTATGCGGCCATCTCAGTCTCCAGTGGCAATTTGCTCCTAATCCTACTAATCCTTTAATAAGAGATACATGGCCACGTATTAGACACCTAGGGATAGATGGTCTTCCCACACAAGCTCCAAACCCTGATCAAAGTTCAGACACATCTTGTTTTACTTAGATTTTTCAAGAGGAAAGTTACTAGATTTTATAAAGTCGAGACACCAAGAGAATTCCTTTGTAGACAATCAATGGACTTTGATATATTGTGCAATACCATAATGACTTGAGATATTGCACAACCCCATGACCATAAATATGTAGTATCAAAAGTATATCAGATTGTACTCTGTTCCCAAACTAGGGGAGCAATAACTCCTTTGATTTCTAAATGGGAAAGAGACTTACCGATAACAGTAAATGCAGAAGCATGGAAGACAACGCTGCACACTTACCCATATGTTATCCTATGTGCAGCACAGGAAAGGAATTACAACATGTTGTCAAGATGGTATCATTATCCTGCACTATTACATAAATTTTCACCAAAAATCTCTGAGATCTGTTAGAGATGTGAAAAAATAAAGGCACTTACGTACACATTTGGTGTGAATGCAGAATACTGCAGCCTCTATGGAACAAAGCATTTAATATATATTTCAAAATACTGGGCAAGCAGCTTACACCCATGCTAGAGGAAGCTCTATTATCTAAGAGAGCTCTGGCTTGGGTTGTTATGCAGATGTAGATTTGTCTTCTGATTTGGTGGTGGTGGTGGTGTGGGGGGGGGGTTACTTTTTTGTTTTTCATGTTAACACTAATGTCATGTCTGTGGTACTCCTGACAAAGCCCATCTCGAGTGAAACATGTTGAGTTTGACATGTCACTGTATGTAGTGCAACCCCTTTTTTTCACTTATATGTTATGCCTATAGCAATCACTAAGTGGATACACGGTGTGTGACAGCCCTGGGGGCACACCACATTAGCACTACATTTTCTATTGATGCTTGTATTGTAATTGAGTGTGCTCCCATTTACAGAATTGAGTGGCCCTGACTAACTCAGTTTGTTCAGAACGTATGATGGGATTACACACCTGTTGTAGCTGAGGCCAATGCTGGGTGATTTTCTTTGCAATTGCACATGGTAATCTATCCCGTGACAATTAAAAATGGCGCACAGCGCCAGGGGAATGAAAAGGGCGCCGCATACACTTACATTATATAACGCTATTTAGCGTTATAAGTGTTGAAAAATGGCGCAGGCAGTGGGCCTTACATTTTAACGCTAAATAGCGTTATAAGTGTTCACAAATGCAGAGGGAGGAGAGAGGCAGCGGGGGTCGGGGCAGAGAGAAGCAGCGGGGGTCGGGCAGAGAGAGGCAGCGGGGGTCTGGGCAGAGAGAGAGGCAGCGGGGGTCTGGGCAGAGAGAGGCAGCTGGGGTCGGGGCAGAGAGAGGCACCTGGGGTCGGGGCAGAGAGAGGCAGCGGGACACTGGAGGGCAAAGGCCTCTCTCTGTCCCGACCCCCGCTGCCTCTCTCTCTCTCTGCCCCGACCCCCGCTGCCTCTCTCTCTCTGCCCCGACCCCCGCTGCCTCTCTCTGCCCCGACCCCCGCTGCCTATACTAGCAGTCCCTGTGTGTTTTTTCATGGCGCACCGCTCTGCAATAAATGTATCATAAAACGCTATTTACCATTTTAATGTATTTACATTAAACCGGTAAATATCGTTTTATGATACATTTATCGGCAGAACGGTGCGTCATTTCTCTCCCTGCGCCATTTTCAGATGGACCCAATCTATCCATACAGTTAGTATAAGGTCAAGCTACACCCCACCCTCTGCTTTATTTATGCCCCTGAGAGAGGGGGGGACCCCTTATACACTGTGTAGAAACTGGCATATGATTATAGTGCTGCTTCTCCAAAATGTAAAAATGGGCTGCAAGGAGACAAGTGGAAGAGCACTCCTACTTCCACTCACAAATGTTCAAATAAATTATAAAGTGGAACTCTTGCGCACTCAGCTTACTGTAGCAAGACAGACTTAATCGCTAGTGAATGTTACAGAGCCTCTTAGTGGTTACCGTCTCCAGTGACACCCTGCCTCCCAAAATCATGCAGACACCAGTCTCAATGCAATATATTTATTCTCACAGACCAACGTGAACTAATGGGGGTAAGCAATTAGAAAGTATAGCACTAATCAAACACTTGTTAAAACAGCAAGATCATATCAGTAAAGTAATATGCTTCACACATTCAAAGTGCATAGAATGTGTATGTCCAAAGTATCAACCTCCTGTGCCCCTCCAGTGTCACTTTAAAGAAGTATACACTAGATGGGTGCAGAATGCACATTAGCAAAGGGACAAACTTAAGGACCTGCAATCAACACACAGTAGTAACCTCTTGCGCCCCTCCAGTGTCGCTAGCCCTATTTTGGGGGGGCACGTGCCCCCAATCTGTCATGGGGTGCCACGGTTTTCCGCCCGACTGCTGCTCACCCCCTCTGTCAGCGGCTCCCTCCAGCCGCGTCACTCAGACCTCGATCAGGCGGTGACCAATCGTGTGGGCGCTAGGACCCAGCGCCCGCACTGATATGCTCGTACTACTGGTCGGGTCGCCGCTGATCCTGAGGTCTGCTGACTGCGAGGTAAGGGGGGGAGCGGCGGCGGCTCCCTGTCACTCACTCACTACCTAATGGGCTCCCTGTCACTCACTCACTACCTAAAGGGGCTCCCTGGCACTCACTCACTGCCTAATGGGCTCCCTGTCACTCACTCACTGCCTAAAGGGGCTCCCTGTCACTCACTCACTTCCTAATGGGGCTCCCTGTCACTCACTCACTGCCTAAAGGGGCTCCCTGTCACTCACTCACTTTCTAATGGGGCTCCCTGTCAGTCACTGCCTAAAGGGGCTCCCTGTCACTCACTCACTACCTAAAGGGGCTCCCCGGCACTTACACACTGCCTAATGGGCTCCCTGTTACTCACTCACTGCCTAAAGGGGCTCCCTGTCACTCACTCACTTCCTAATGGGGCTCCCTGTCACTCACTCACTCCCTAATGGGGCTCCCTGTCACTCACTCACTACCTAAAGGGGCTCCCCGGCACTTACTCACTGCCTAATGGGCTCCCTGTTACTCACTCACTGCCTACAGGGGCTCCCTGTCACTCACTCACTTTCTAATGGGGCTCCCTGTCACTCACTCACTGCCTAAAGGGGCTCCCTGTCACTCACTCACTTCCTAATGGGGCTCCCTGTCACTCACTCACTGCCTAAAGGGGCTCCCTGTCACTCACTCACTTCCTAATGGGGCTCCCTGTCACTCACTCACTGCCTAAAGGGGCTCCCTGTCACTCACTCACTTTCTAATGGGGCTCCCTGTCACTCACTCACTGCCTAAAGGGGCTCCCTGTCACTCACTCACTACCTAATGGGCTCCCTGTCACTCACTCACTACCTAAAGGGGCTCCCTGTCACTCACTCACTCCCTAATGGGGCTCCCTGTCACTCACTCACTACCTAAAGGGGCTCCCCGGCACTTACTCACTGCCTAATGGGCTCCCTGTTACTCACTCACTGCCTAAAGGGGCTCCCTGTCACTCACTCACTTCCTAATGGGGCTCCCTGTCACTCACTCACTGCCTAAAGGGGCTCCCTGTCACTCACTCACTTCCTAATGGGGCTCCCTGTCACTCACTCACTGCCTAAAGGGGCTCCCTGTCACTCACTCACTACATAAAGGGGTTTCCTGTCACTCACTCACTACCTAATGGGCTCCCTGTCACTCACTCACTGCCTAAAGGGGCTCCCTGTCACTCACTACCTAATGGGCTCCCTGTCACTCACTTCCTCCCTAATGGGGCTCCCTGTCACTCACTCACTGCCTAAAGGGGCTCCCTGTCACTCACTCACTCCCTAATGGGGCTCCCTGTCACTCACTGCCTAAAGGGGCTCCCTGTCACTCACTCACTACCTAAAGGGGCTCCCCGGCACTTACACACTGCCTAATGGGCTCCCTGTTACTCACTCACTGCCTAAAGGGGCTCCCTGTCACTCACTCACTTCCTAATGGGGCTCCCTGTCACTCACTCACTACCTAAAGGGGCTCCCTGGCACTCACTCAGTGCCTAAAGGGGCTCCCTGGCACTCACTCACTACCTAAAGGGGCTCCCTGTCACTCACTCACTGCCTAAAGGGCCTCCCTGTCACTCACTCACTGCCTAAAGGGGCTCCCTGGCACTCACTCACTGCCTAAAGGGGCTCCCTGGCACTCACTCACTACCTAAAGGGCCTCCCTGGCACTCACTCACTGCCTAAAGGGACTCCCTGGCACTCACTCACTGCCTGAAGGGGCTCCCTGGCACTCACTCACTGCCTGAAGGGGCTCCCTGGCACTCACTCACTGCCTAAAGGGGCTCCCTGGCACTCACTCACTACCTAAAGGGGCTCCCTGGCACTCACTCACTACCTAAAGGGGCTCCCTGGCACTCACTCACTACCTAAAGGGGCTCCCTGTCACTCACTACCTAACTGGAGGCGCCTGTCACTCACTAGCTAACCTGGGGGTCCCTGTCACTCACTACCTAACTTGGGGGGGCTACCATATTAAGGGGGCATTCTGCCTATTTATGTGAAATGCTGTCTATTTATGTGCCTCATGACTGCTGAATTTGTCTTGTTGGGAGCCTTATGATTTGTTGGGGGCCTCAAGATTGCTGAATTTGTCTTGTTGGGGGCCTCATGATTTGTTGGAGGCCTCATGATTGCTAAATATGTCTTGTTGGGGGCCTCATGATTTGTTGGAGGCCTCATGATTGCTGAATTTGTCTTGTTGGGGGCCTCATGATTTGTTGGGGGCCTCATGATTGCTGAATTTGTCTTGTTGGGGGTCACATGATTGCTAACTGCGAGACTATGGGAAAAGATGAATCCTTATCATATGAGACAATAGCATTAAACCTACTTTTTTAGCTTTTTAAAACAGAAAATAAAACTGGGAGGTTCTAAAAAAATGAATAAATTTTTCAGGAGTAGGATCGATGAAATTGTTTATCTTCACAGTTTATTTTCAACTTGGATTTTCCATAATGTTCATGTATGAGTTAAAACGTTTGTATGGTATTTAGTTTAAATTGCTGTTGCCACTTTGCGATAGATAAGTGACTTTTGGGTTGCAGTTTGGGCACTCGGCCTCCAAAAGGTTCGCCACCACTGTCATAATCTAATGTCCCACCATTGCTAGGTTCATGTAAATTTGTCTCCACCCGTTACCACACCTATATTCTGGTCCATAGCCCACCCATTTTTCGGTGCGGCGCAATAAGCACGCCGCACAACGTGATCCTCATATTTTTGGCACGCTAGCTGCAGTGTGCTGAATTCTGCTGCCTACAGTATGTACAGTATATGCTGTTCTCTAGTGCCTGCACTGTGTGCTGATTTACCTCCAGTGTGTACAGTGTAAGGTGTTACTCTGTGCCTTTACTAATTGTAAACCAGTTATATTGTATGCTGATCCCTGCTACTTTCAGTATGTACAGTATTAGCTGTAAAGCCTGGTACACACATACAATTTTGATTAGCCAATTTTAGCTCTGTTCATAAAATTCATTGTTTGTTGGCCCACTTACTGCATGGGGGTGGTAAAATTGGGGGTCAGTGATTGACCAATCAAAATTGTATGTGCGTATACATCTTTGATCTATGCCTATACTGATTGTAAATTATCTAAATAAAGGACAGGGGACTCCATCCAATATTTTGATGGGCAGGCCCGTTATCTGTAGCTTACACCGCTGCTAAGTTCATGTACATTTGGCCCCACCCATGGCCACGCCCACTCACCTCATGGCCACGTCCATTCTTTGCGCACAGGTGCCCCCGATCTCCAAGGACCCTAGAAACGCCCCTGTGCACAACCATAGCAAAGAGACAAACTTAAGAAAATGCAAACAGCAGCACAATCTTATTTAACTCCCGACTGGCCAGTGGGCTATAATGCAGTTCTGCATTTGGGGTACCCCTTTAGGGAACGTTATGTACAAAGTTGGGCACCTTGTGAAGAAACTACAGCAGCAAGTAGACTCCTGATGCACTCAGCAAAAACAGCATAGATGCCAGTGATGTGAGAGGAGACAGGTTAACCAGGCTACAGGTCAGAATGGCAGGCTATGGCAAAACAGTCCTGACATACATTGTCCAGTTTGTTGTAAGAGGAGTGGTATGACTCCCAAACCTCTCAGCCAGGTTAATGCCCCTCTATCACTGCAAAGATAGTTCCTACCATGAGGTGCAGGGCCAGTCCCTGATAATGGTCACTCAGCAGGTGTAGAACTCACAGGCCAGAAGTTTTGAGGAGAGACTGAGATTCACAATCTTTTTAATCCAGCTGAAATGGTTCCTTCTGAAGTTCACACGGCTTGCACAATCCAGACTCCACCAACCTCACAGGTTCACACAGTTCTGGTCTGGCAGCTGCAGTCTCCCACGAGGATCAGCATGCAAAAATCTGTGTCACAGGATCCCTTCTTTACACTCAGCAATCAAATGGGGGCCACTCTGATGGATTTAGGCCTGAAATCCAGTCTCAGTAACTCCAGATCTCTCTCCCAAGCTCCAGACACACCAGCCACTCCTCCCAGAAGCCTATGTTCACTCCAGCCTCTCTTCCAGAATTATCTGCAGTCTTAAAGGAACTATGCCTTCCAAAGGCAGCAGTATATAACATAACAATAACAGCACATTATGCGGTGTTACATTAATAAAGCTTTATTGAAAATTATTATACACAGCATTCAATTAATGCACAAATAAATCCTCATACACAAAGGCCATCCACTAGCCCCACAATCATTCTCTCAACACCACACATTCAACCGATTCAGCAACAATCAGCACCCAACACTCCTAGGAGTGTTGGGTGCAGATTGTTGCTGAAGTGGTTGGATGTGTGATCAGGGCCGGTGTAGTGAAAAATTTTGCTACCCATCATATTTTGCAACTTGCCATAGACATACCTCCCAACATTTGAAAATGTGAAAGAGGGACACTTAAGCCACGCCCCCTGTGTGGCCTTAAGCCACACCCCTGCTTTTGCAGGAGGGTGACAATGGGAGGAATGAGTTTGCGGAGGAGGGTGCCAGTGGGTGGGAGAGGGTGACACTGGGTGGGGAGGAAGGTGCCAGTGGGTAGGAGGAGGGTGTTAGTGGAAAATGGAGGGTGTCAGTGGGCAGAGAGGAGGGTGCCAGTGAGCAGGGTGACGAGGAGGGAGCCAGTGGGTAGGAGGAGGGTGCCAGTGGGTGGGGAGGAGGGTACCTGTGGGTGGAAAGGAGGGTGACACTGGGTGGGGAGGAGGGTGCCAGTGTGTAGGAGGAGTGTGTCAGTGGGTAGGAGAAGGGTGACACTGGGTGGGTAGGAGGGTACCTGTGGGTAGAAAGGAGGGTGCCACTGGGTGGGGGAGAAAGGTGCCAGTGGGTAGGAGGAGGGTGTCAGTGGGTAGGAGAAGGGTGACACTGAGTGGGGAGGAGGGTACCTGTGGGTGGAAAGGAGGGTGACACTGGGTGGGTAGGAGGGTGCCAGTGGGTAGGAGGAGGGTGTCAGTGGGTAGGAGGAGGGTGACACTGGGTGGGGAGGAGGGTACCTGTGGGTAGAAAGGAGGGTGCCACTGGGTGGGGGAGAAAGGTGCCAGTGGGTAGGAGGAAGGTGCCAGTGGGTAGGAGGAGGGTGACACTGGGTGGGGAGGAGGGTACCTGTGGGTGGAAAGGAGGGTGAAACTGGGTAGGAGGAGGGTGCCAGTGGGTAGGAGGAGGGTGTCAGTGGGTAGGAGGAGGGTGACACTGGGTGGGAGGAGGGTACCTGTGGGTGGAAAGGAGAGTGCCACTGGGTAGGAGGAGGGTGTCAGTGGGTAGGAGGAGGGTGACACTGGGTGGGGAGGAGGGTACCTGTGGGTGGAAAGGAGGGTGCCACTGGGTGGGGGAGGAAGGTGCCAGTGGGTAGGAGGATGGTGTCAGTGGGTAGGAGGAGGGTGCCAGTTAGCAAAGAAGAGGATGCCAGTGGGTGGGGAGTAGGGTGCTAGTGGGTAGGGGGGTCGTCAGTGGAGGGGGGGAGAATGCCCGTGGTTGGGGAGGAAGGTGCCCCTGTGTGGGGAGGAGATTGCCCTGGGGAGAGAAGACAGAGATAAATGATTGAGGCGCCAGCCGCGCCAATAAGGGATGCGGGAGCCTGCTTTATTCCTCCCTCCCTTCCTCTGAGTGCCCCCGCCTGCTGTGAATGTGTGCCCCCCCTGACGGTATTGTGTGCGGAGCGGAGCGGTAGGTCCTCTAACCGCAATCCATGCGCACCGGCAATTGGAGTCTCCTGCTTCCTGTTTACCATGACGTCACAGGAAGTAGAGACTAGTTGCCGGTGCGCATGATTGCGGTAAGAGGACCTACCGCTCCGCTCCGCACACACTACCCTCAGGGGGGGGGCACACATTCACAGCAGGCGGGGGCACTCAGAGGAAGGGAGGGAGGAATAAAGCAGGCTCCCGCATCCCTTATTGGCGCGGCTGGCGCCTCGATCATTTATTTTTCTCCGTCTTCTCTCCCCAGCCGGCCCGGGACTTAAGGGGGGCTTCCCGGGATAGCGGGAGAGCCCCCCCAAATCGGGAGAATCCCGACCAATCCGGGATGGTTGGGGGCATGCATAGAGGACAGTGTATGACTGTGTAGGCGTGGCTCCTCTCTGTTAACATGCCTGTAATTTTTTGCAACCACAGATCCCATTGAGCTAGAAGGGGGATTGTTCCCTACAGGGGGGGTTATAAGTTGAGCAAGAGAGGGGATTGTTCTCTCGGGGGGTTATTAGTTGAGGAAGAGGGGGAATTGTTCCCTCCAGGGGGGGTTATTAGTTGAGCAAGAGGGGGGGATTGTTCCCTCCAGGGGGGTTATTAGTTGAGCAAGAGGGGGGATTGTTCCCTAGGGGAGGAGGGGGTTATTAGTTGAGCAAGAGGGGGGATTGTTCCCTCCAGGGGGGGTTATTAGTTGAGCAAGAGGGGGGATTGTTCCCTCCAGGGGGGGTTATTAGTTGAGCAAGAGGGGAGGGTTCTGAGTGAGAATAGGGCTTGGTTGGGTTGCATTTTCTGATACAGATAGGTTAAAGTCAATGGTTAGGTTGCACTTTCTGATAGCTATACCTATAAATAAGTGCAACCGGTTGCAAAATCTGATAAAGTTGCAAAAAATTTCACCACACCGGCCCTAGACTGTTTGCCGCCTGAGGCAAAATTAGAAAAAATTGCCCCCCCCCCCCCCTCCCAGCCGTGGGTGTGGGGGGCCGCCGAGCTGGAGGGGCAGAAAGGGGGTATTGGGCCTAGCGGTGGGGAGGGGGGTCGGACCCCCCCTCCCTCGCATGGGTCCCCCGATCTGCGCTCCTCCTCCAGCGTTAAGTACCAGCGTGCATATGATTAAGAGGCAACGGGCGGGGGAATCACTCACCTCTTCCGCGTTCCATCGTGCGCTCCACTGATGTCGCTTCCTGCAACGCCGTCCACTCACAATACAGTGGGCGGCGTTGCCGGAAGTGACGTCAGTGGAGCACACGATGGAACGCGGAAGAGGTGAGTGACTCCCCCGCCCGTTGCCTCTTAATCATATGCACGCTAGTACTTAATGCTGGAGGAGGAGCGCAGATCGGGGGACCCAAGCGAGGGAGGGGGAGGTCCGACCCCCCTCCCCACCGCTAGGCCCAATACCCCCTTTCTGCCAGCTACCCCTCCAGCTCGGCGGGCGGCCCACAGCATCCATGGACAGGCGGGTGCCGCCCCCCCAGATCTGCCGCCTGAGGCAAATGTTTCACCCCGCCTCATGAGCGGGCCGGCCCTGTGTGATGTTGAGAAATTGATTGTGGGGCTAGTGGATGACCTTTGTGTATGATGATTTAATTGTGCATTAATTGAATGCTGTGTATAATAATTTTCAATAAACCCTTATACACTGTGGTTGCCCTCAAGCTAAACCAATTTTATTTTGAAGCAGTAGGTAGAAGTGTGAAGATTGCCACTAAATTACACGGCGGCAAATGGGGGAAGGCGGTGTGTTAGTCGTGCCTCCAGACCACATAGACAATCCTGATAGACCAAGTGATGAAAAGAGTCCGGGCACCAACTTGCAAATGAGTGGAAAAAAAATCCATATCCACTTACCTGGGGCTGCTTCCTCTAGCCCATGGCAGGCAGGAGGTGCCCTCGCCGCCGCTCCGCAGGCTCCCGGTGGTCTCCGGTGGCCGACCCGACCTGGCCAGGCCGGCTGCCAGGTCGGGGCTCTTCTGCGCTCCAACGACGGGCTCTTCTGCATTCCACGCGGGCACGCTGGCGTCATCGGACGTCCTCCGGGCTGTACTGCGCAGGCGCAGAACTACTGCGATGACGTCAGCGCACCCCCGTGAGGCGCAGATTGGAGCGCAGAAGAGGCCGACCTGGCAGCCGGGCCTGGCCAGGTCAGGTCGGCCACCGGAGACGACCGGGAGCCTCCGGAGCGGCGGCGAGGGGGCGGCGGCGAGGGCACCTCCTGCCTGCCACGGGCTGGAGGAAGCCCCAGGTAAGTGGATATGGATTTTTACATTTTTTTCCCACTCCCTGAACCTTCCCTTTAACCTTCATTTACATCCCCATACACCTGACATAGAAAGCAGTATGAATGGCCTGACAGCCATTTTGCAAATCATATATGGAATTTTGCCTCTGAAGAAGCGGATCTTTGATTTGTGAAACTGCTGTCAGGCCATTCATACTGTTTTCTATGTCAAGTGTATGGGGATGTAAATAAAGGTTGCAGTGATTGCATTTGCAAGTTGGTTCCCTGACTCTCATCTCTTGGTCTATCACGATTTTATTTTGAATTTAAACAATAAAAAAGGTTTTAGTCTTTATCATAGGATAATTTGATACTTGTAGGGTTGAGTCCTGTGGACCAGATGGGATATTTTCCTGTACCATCATTCGTCCTGTGTTGCTATTATCTAATATACCTGGGTCCATTTCAAAAGTGAAGAAATCCTTTCTTCGACATATACTCATTGCTACTAGACAGCTCATAGTTAGGCATTGGAAACCCACTAATTGACCACACCAATCAGAATTAGTTACTACCTTCATCTCAATAATGCGAATAGAAGAACTGGTCCACCCTTCACAAAACAGAATGGAAAAATGTATCAATACTTGGGAAGGGTGAATTGACATAAGAGACTCTTAAGACAAGGCCAGCCAAGGCAGATCCTAAGTAGAGATATCGGGATAGATCATCTCTTTTAGACTGTTTCCATGATTACTAGATAAACACTTAAATTATAGGGTCAGATTGAACTCCTCTTCATAGATGTTGGGCTTGAGCAAGTACTACACACCCATTCTTCATGCTTTATTCTTTCATCTTTCTCTTCCTTCTTCAATCTTCATCCTTAAAAGGCCTGTACATACGTTCAGTCAATATCATCTGACTGGTAACTGGACCCGATCCTTCAGTTGACATTGCAGGGCCGAGGCTGTGCAGATGTGTTGTGTTCTATGCAGAGGGATCGGAGCAGCACAGAAGTGACATTGTGCGGTGCAGGGCATAAGGGCTGAAGTGTTCCACCAGGCCAAATTGCTGGCTGAATGGTTGTGGGGCATCAGGGGCTGCCTAACGCACATTGGATTCTTGGCAGAAGGGTCGTTATTGGTAGCCTTCACTGAGTTTCATCTGGCTTGTGCACAGGCCTTAAATCTTTATCTTCTCTATCTTTCTTTTTCATCTTGATTCCTGTATAGTTATGAAAAACGGCTCCATCTAGGACTGTGATGTAATTGATAACAACAAATTATTATTATTACTACTACTATAAGCCATGCTTATGCGCTTTGAGTCTTGTGGGAGAAAAGCGCTCTACAAATGTTATTTGTTGTTGTTGTTACTATTGATGTATAAAGCACCAACATATTCTGTGGTGTTATATAAAGTCAGAAACAAATATGGGGTACATAATAAAGACAATGGTATACGCCAATATACATAATACAGAATTGGTACAAAATACAGAACTGGTAATTACAGTGACAAAAGCAACATGATGAATAAAATGTATAACAAATTCCAAGTCACAAAAGGGTGAGAGAGCCCTGGCCATGCGAGCTTACCATCTAAAGGAATAGGGGGGGAAACAAGAGGTGGGATAGTATACAATAAACATACCTAAAGTCAGTGTGTTATTAAGATATCTAGTAGGAGTCAAACTTGGCCTTAGGTCAAAGGGGGAATGGCCTAATGTAGAGCGTATGCTTATCAGAAAAAGTGAGTTTTGAGGGAACGTTTATATATATCAAAGGTTGGAGAGTGACGAATGTGCTGTGGAAGGGCACTCCAGAGGAGGGGTGAAGCACGGGCAAAATATTGTATGCCTGAATTTGAAAAGGTAATTGTGCAAATCTGAGATTGCGATTGGGTTGGTACAATGATTTACGATAGTACAATGATTTAACTAGATTGTGGAATCAAATAATGTTACCACTATATACTATGCCAAGTATATCATAATTTGATTGCCTATTTTGTGTTGAACTTGTTGACATGTAGTGTTGAAACTCAATAAAAATGTACTTAAAATGTACTTAAAAAAATGGAATATATACACACACACACACACATATATATATATATATATATATATATATATATATATATATATATATATATATATATATAGATATAAATATAGATATTAGGGATGGGACGAATCCACAATTTCTTCGAATCCGAATCCGGATCCGAATCTAAAAAGGTTCTCGAATATCTCGAACCTTTCGAATCCCGAATCTAACGAATCCTGCACATAAGAATTGTGCGATCCATGGTATAGTTGCCCGCAGTATAGCTACCCAGGCATAGGTAGGGAGGTAAAGGTGCCTTCAGTATAGCTAGCTAGGTAGGTAGGGTGCCTTCAATATGGGTAGCTTTCAGTACAGGTAGCAGGGTATAGGGGCCTTCAGTATAGGTAGCAAGGTATATGGGCCCTAAGTATAGGTAGCAGGGTATATGGGCCTTCAGTAAAGGTAGCAGGGTATATGGGCCTTCAGTATAGGTAGCAGGGTATATGGGCCTTCAGTATAGGTAGCAGGGTATATGGGCCTTCAGTATAGGTAGCAGGGTATATGGGCCTTCAGTAAAGGTAGCAGGGTATATGGGCCTTCAGTAAAGGTAGCAGGGTATATGGGCCTTCAGTATTGGTAGTTAACTAGGTATAGGGGCCTTCAGTATAGGTAGGTAGGTAAAGGGACCTTCAGTATAGGTATATAGGGTATAGGGTATATAGGGTATAGGGCCTTAAGTATAGGTAGGTATGTAGGTAGGTATAGGGGCCTTTAGGTAGGTAGGTATAGGGGCCTTTAGGTAGGTAGGTATAGGGGCCTTTAGGTAGGTAGGTAAAGGGACCTTCAGTATAGGTAGCAGGGTATAGGGCCTTAAGTATAGGTAGGTATGTAGGTAGGTATAGGGGCCTTTAGGTAGGTAGGTATAGGGGCCTTTAGGTAGGTAGGTATATGGGGCCTTTAGGTAGGTAGGTAAAGGGACCTTCAGTATAGGTAGGTATGTAGGTAGGTAGGTATAGGGGCCTTTAGGTAGGTGGGTAGGTAGGTGTAGGGGCCTGTAGGTAGGTAGGTATAGGGGCCTTTGGGTAGGTAGGTGTAGGGGCCTGTAGGTAGGTAGGTATAGGGGCCTTTAGGTAGGTAGGTATAGGGGCCTTTAGGTAGGTAGGTGTAGGGGCCTTTAGGTAGGTGGGTAGGTAGGTGTAGGGGCCTTTAGGTAGGTAGGTAGGTAGGTAGGTAGGTATAGGGACCTTTAGGTAGGTAGGTATAGGGGCCTTTACGTAGGTAGGTAGGTAGGGGGGCCTGTAGGTAGGTAGATGGGTGGGTAGGTATAGGGGCCTTTAGGTAGGTAGGTAGGTGGGTAGGTAGGTATAGGAGCCTGTAGGTGGGTAGGTAGGTATAGGGGCCTGTAGGTAGGTATACGGGCCTTTAGGTAGGTAGGTATAGGGGCCTTTAGGTAGGTAGGTATAGGGGCCTGTAGGTGGGTAGGTATAGGGGCCTGTAGGTGGGTAGGTAGGTATAGGGGCCTGTAGGTAGGTAGATGGGTAGGTAGGTATAGGGGCCTGTAGGTGGGTAGGTATAGGGGCCTGTAGGTGGGTAGGTAGGTATAGGGGCCTGTAGGTAGGTAGATGGGTAGGTAGGTATACAGGACTTTAGGTAGGTAGGTATAGGGGCCTTTAGGTAGGTAGGTAGGTATAGGGGCCTGTAGGTGGGTAGGTAGGTAGGTAGGTATAGGGGCCTGTAGGTGGGTAGGTAGGTATAGGGGCCTGTAGGTAGGTATAGGGGCCTTCCCCATGCCTCCTCCGCTCACCGCCAACCCCCCACCCCGGCCTCCTCCGCCCCCCCCCCCCGTGCCTCCTCCGCTCCCCCCCCCCGTGCCTCCTCCGCTCACCCCTGCATGAGTATCTACTCACCTTTCCGTGGAGCGCAGAGCGGCAGACCTCTTCGATACTTCCCTATTCCCTCTAGTGGCCGGACCGGCTCTTACTGATGACATCATTGTAAGAGCCGGGGGAACCAGGAAGTCGGCGAGAGGTCTGCCGCTCTGTGCGCTCCGCTCAGGTGAGTTGATGCTGGTGAACGGAGGAGGCGCGGGGGGGGTCGGAGAAGGTCGGGGAAGGACGCGGGCGGGGGGAGCGGCGTATGCGGCGATGCAGCGTCGGGATTCAGCGGATTCGGAAAGTGAAAAATGGCGTCGGGATTCGAATCCACGAATCTCGAATATTTCCCAATATTCGAGGGATTCGTGGATTCGCCGGATTCGTCGTCCCACCCCTAATATATATATATATATATATACATATACAGTATATATGTATATATATATACTGTAAATATACAGTGGGTTGCAAAAGTATTCGTCCCCCTTGAAGTTTTCCACATTTTGTCACATTACTGCCACAAACATGCATCAATTTTATTGGAATTCCACGTGAAAGACCAATACAAAGTGGTGTATATGTGAGAAGTGGATCGAAAATCATACATCATTCCAAACATTTTTTACAAATAAATAACTGCAAAGTGGGGTGTGCGTAATTATTCGGCCCCCTGAGTCAATACTTTGTAGAACCACCTTTTGCTGCAATTACAGCTGCCAGTCTTTTAGGGTATGTATCTACCAGCTTTGCACATCTAGAGACTGAAATCCTTGCCCATTCTTCTTTGCAAAACAGCTCCAGCTCAGTCAGATTAGATGGACAGCGTTTGTGAACAGCAGTTTTCAGATCTTGCCACAGATTCTCGATTGGATTTAGATCTGGACTTTGACTGGGCCATTCTAACACATAGATATGTTTTGTTTTAAACCATTCCATTGTTGCCCTGGCTTTATGTTTAGGGTCATTGTCCTGCTGGAAGGTGAACCTCCACCCCAGTCTCAAGTCTTTTTCAGTCTCCAAGAGGTTTTCTTCCAAGTTTGCCCTGTATTTGGCTCCATCCATCTTCCCATCAACTCTGACCAGCTTCCCTGTCCCTGCTGAAGAGATGCACCCCCCCGAGCATGATGCTGCCACCACCATATTTGACAGTGGGGATGGTGTGTTCAGAGTGATGTGCAGTGTTAGTTTTCTGCCACACATAGCATTTTGCATTTTGGCCAAAAAGTTCCATTTTGTTTTCAATATTTTTATTGAAATTTTTAACATATAAAAAACAGTCAAAACAGTTGTACACAATTGTAAGTGTATCCCACGTTGGGGATCGCATTGGTGAACTAGACCGTGGTTGAGACAATCCGGCAGCGCATGGCATCAGGTACCGGGGAATCACAACCAGAAGTATGAGCGTGTACAGATAAAACATTAACATAGAACGTAGAGAACATGAACGCTCTAACCTGAGGGGTTTCTCGACAAGCAGCGTCGAGATCCCTTGGTCCTGAAAAGGCTATTGGAGGGAGAAGGGGAAAATCTTTCCGACTTCACCCTATATGCCCCCACCTCTTGCCCAAGTGGGAGCAAGTTGGAGAAAGTATGGAGAGCGGGGAGAAGAAAAGATAGGAGAGAGAAAGGAAAAAAGGGAGGGAGGGTAAAAGAGAGAGAGAGGGGGAGGGGAAGGATAGGGAGTCCTATGGAGAGACACGAATGGGTTTAACAGGTCATATATAAATCAGGGTCTAAACCCGGAAATTCCAGGTCGATCCAGGGCTGCCATACACGTAGAAATTTCTTGTGGGTGCTACGAAGGACGCTCGTTAATTTTTCGTTAATCATGAAATCAGACATGCGTGATTTAACTTCTAGAAAATTTGTGGGTGTCTTCTTCCAATTCTTTGCCACCGTCATTTTGGCGGAGAGAAAGAGGAAGGAGGCTAATTTGTTTTGAATCTCTGTAAGCCCATCAATTTTGCCATGGAAGAGCGCAATCCATGGGTCCTTCCGTATGGTGACATGGAAGAGGGATTGCAGAAGACCGAATGTTCTGCTCCAAAAGCGGGTGAGCCGGGGGCATTGCCACCAGATGTGGAACATAGTGCCTTCCCTCCCGCATCCCCTAAAGCATTTAGAATCAAAAGTGGGGGACAATTTATGTAATTTGGTTGGGACCAGGTACCACCGGGTTAGAACTTTGTATGCTGATTCCATGGCAAATACGTTTGTTGAGCAACTGGCTACCCGCTGCCAACAATCAACCCAAGCCTCCAGGTCTTTGTGTTGTCCGAGTTCTCCTTCCCATTTCTGGATATAAGGGTGTAGTCTCGAGGAGTCAGGGCGGGATATTCTAGAGTATATTAACGAGATTGCACCTGGTCCAGACGGGTTCCCCAGGCACATGTTCTCAAAAAAAGTAGGGAGCAAGGGAAATTCTTTGTCTCGTATTAGAGTAGAGATCCAATGCTTAATTTGTATAAATTTAAAGTATTCTGAAGCGGGGGGATTGTGTTTGTCCTTAATCTCTTCCCAAGAGAGACAAAAAGTTCCATTTTGGTCTCATCTGACCAGAGCACCTTCTTCCACATGGTTGCTGTGTCCCCCACATGGCTTGTGGCAAACTGCAAACGGGACTTCTTATGCTTTCTGTTAACAATGCCTTTCTTCTTGCCACTCTTCCATAAAGGCCAACTTTGTACAGTGCATGACTAATAATTGTCCTATGGACAGAGTCTCCCACCTGAGCTGTAGATCTCTGCAGCTCGTCCAGAGTCACCATGGGCCTCTTGACTGCATTTCTGATCAGCACTCTCCTTGTTCGGCCTGTGAGTTTAGGTGGATGGCCTTGTCTTGGTAGGTGTACAGTTGTGCCATACTCCTTCCATTTCTGATTGATTGCTTGAACAGTGCTCCGTGGGATGTTCAAGGCTTTGGAAATCTTTTTGTAGCCTAAGCCTGCTTTAAATTTCTCAATAACTTGATCCCTGACCTGTCTTGTGTGTTCTTTGGACTTCACTGTGTTGTTGCTCCCAATATTCTCTTAGACAACCTCTGAGGCCCTCACAGAGCAGCTGTATTTGTACTGACATTAGATTACACACAGGTGCACTCTATCTAGTCATAAGCACTCATCAGGCAATGTCTATAGGCAACTGACTGCACTCAGATCAAAGGGGGCAGAATAATTATGCACACACCACTTTGCAGTTATTTATTTGTAAAAAATGTTTGGAATCATGTATGATTTCCGTTCCACTCCTCATGTGTACACCACTTTGTGTTGGACTTTCATGTGGAATTCCAATAAAATGGATTCATGTTTGTGGCAGTAATATGACAATGACAAAATGTGGAAAACTTCAAGGGGGCCGAATACTTTCGCAACCCACTATATATATATATATATATATATATATATATATATATATATATTATACAGTATATATATATATATATATATATATGTATATATATATATATATATATGTATATATATATATATATATATATATATATATATATATATATATATATATATATATATATGTATATATATTGTGATGATCTGCTCGGCTGCCTGTGCAGGCAGGCAGTTTTTTGGCCATTGTTTGGGTTTGCATGCTGCAGGACTCTGGAAAGAAGAGCTTCTGTCAGTTTTGCAGCTTGTGCTTGCTGAGGAATTTGCATACATTGTCATGCAAATGGCCTAGCCACATTCATTGGACGCGTGTACTATAAGTACTATGTGTTTCCCACAATGCTTGGCTGGACATAAGGAGTCTTCCTGTGAAACACTCTGGAGAGTGTCAGCCATGCTCTTTGTTTGAAGATCAGCTTAGAGTAATTCCTGGAAACTGTGCTAGGCAGGTTCCCTAGTGCAGTTAGGATTGTTTATCTGTTTTGTTTGTCTGTTGCGATTGTCCTGTCCCAACGGTGGTCGACAGGAAATCGTTCTGATCTCTGTTCTTGGAGTATAGCTGGTGCAGCGGTTGCTACCAGCTATCTCTTCTGATCTGTCTCACTTGGATCGCACTAGCATCTTGTGCTAGCGCTGTGAAACCTCCTGTTCTGTCTCCTTGGATCGCGCTAGCCCCTTTTTGCTAGTGCTGTGGATCCTTCTGTTCTGCCTCCCTGGATTGCACTAGCATCCTGCGCTAGTGCTGTGGATCCTTCTGTTCTGCTACTCTGTACCTGGTTCGCACTCGCTTCGCGCTAGTGCTGTGGATCCTTCTGTTCTGTCTTCCTGGATCGCGCTAGCCACTTTCGCTAGTGCTGTGGATCCTATCTCTCGCTTGCCCCTGTTTTCGTGTGTCTGTCTTGTCTGTTACGACCGCTTGCTGGAGGCTCGGTGAGGTAACCGTTAAGCAAGCGTTCGCGTCCTCTGTTTCGTGTTTGTCTGGCGATGGTTAGTTAGGCGTGCTTGTCTCTGTTGTGCTTATCACGTGGAGACCGCGCATAACCGCGTGCACTGTTGCGAATGAGTGCAGTGTTCGCGGTTAGCTAGCGTTTGTTATTTTCCGCATCTCCTCATTGTGTGATTTGCTGTGCCTTTGCTATCCTCGTATTCTGTTCTGATCTGCCTTGTGTCACTTCTGGCAATCGCCTTTCTTGTGGTTGCGTTTCTGTTTCGTATCTGCTGTTGTGTGTGCGCGGTCGCGGGGTGGCGACTAGATTGGCGCACACACATACAATCTGTCCCTTTGCTCGTTCTCATTCGCAATCGCTTCTCTTGCGATTGCATTCTGCGCTTCGTACAATTCCTGTCTGGCATTTGTGGAGGTACAGAGGATTGGTTCCTCTGCACTCCCCAGCGCCATCTGCCGACAGGAATTTCCCTCTACGGGTGCGTAGCACCTTTTGCTGGGTGCCTGCAATTATACGCTTGTGGAGGATTTCCGCCGTATCAGCGCACACGTTGTGCGCTGCTCACGGAGAAAGTTCCACAATCGTTACAGTATGACCAGCCCAACCCAAAACCCCAGTGTAGACGGAATTTCTGATTTGTACGATTTTGTCGAGTTTGGGTCCTGTGTCTTTAAGAGCTTTAAAAGGCTAAATTCAGAGACCAAGGCGGAATTTCTTTCTGAATGTGTGAGGTTTTGCCTGAATTCCACCTTTCAGATTTCTGATCCGTCCACGTCGGCTCTTCTGTTTGCCTATGTGCTCTTAAAAGACGATTTGTTCACCTGGGCATATGATGTGCTAAAAACCAATTCTTGGAATAATAATCTGTATCAGTTTCTTGCAGTGATCTTCTCTCACTGGTTTAAACTGCCTGGCTTACCACCTGCTCTGATTGAGTGTGTAGCTGCTGATAGGTCAGCTGATCTTTCCCTTCCATGCAAAACTTTTCAGTATGACAATCAGTTCAATGTGTCTGTTGCCACTTCAGGTTTTAAACAGCAGACATGCAAAGTGGCTAAAAAGAGAAAAACTAAAAAACGCAAGCATCAGAATAAAACACTCCCTATTGAGGTTTATAATGATGTTGTTCCGTCTCCGGCTTTTTTGCCCCAATCCAAAGCTTATGTGGATCCTGCTATAGGTAGGATCGCACACTATATTAAAGCAGTTAAAAAAGCTGTTCTTGTTCCTGAACTCCACCCATATGGAGATTATCTGGATACTGGGCTGTTTGAACCCCCATTTGCTTCCTGGGATGTTGGGGCCTTGCTGGAAGAATTCGATTTTGATTGGAAAGCCTTTTGCGATTTTTACATCGCAAAAAGCGAAGATGTCTTGAATGATTGTCTCGATTCTATGTACCTTTTGATTGATTCCGATGAATGTGACGAGGGTGATGTGGATCTGGTGATCTATGTATGGCAAACGATTTTGGATGAGTTGCACACACACCAATTGATTCCAATAAAGAGACATCGTTGTCGGATGATTGTTCCTGCCTTTCTGGGGTAAAGCATGAGAGTCTTGACTTTGTGCAATCTGAAATGAATGAGTGTGCCGCTGTGGTTGATTCCTCTGCGAATCCTGAAGGATTCTCTCCTGACAGTGTGCAGTTTGAATCTGTGCGATCTGATGCCTGTTTCTCGGATGTTCCTGCAGATTGTGATCGGCATGAGTCTGCCGGTTTCCTCAAGGATGTGTGGGATCCTTTTTCATTTAGAAACAGATCTTTGAGATCTTCCGTCTGTGACCCTGCTATGGGGAAAATTTCTCGACTATGCAGCGTCAAAAGTAAAATTAATATGCCTAATAAAGTTTATCCTGTTGATGTCGCTATTTCTTCTGCTAATGAGTCTCTGTCTCACCCTGTTCACACCTGTAAGGACCCGTTGCCTGATGACAGTTGCTCCAGTGTTTCGGTCCTAGATGCCTTGCAGTCTGCTCCGCAGATCGCGGAGGTTTGTGCTATGGAAGCATCAGTTTCACAACCTAAAGTGAATTTTGATTCGCAGGTTTTGCGTTCTGATTCCTCGGATTCGACATTGTTAGCCGAATCTAAGAGTGAGACAGCGCTTCGGTTTTGCCAATCTGATGCTGAACCTTCTTTGCCTTATTCAGAGATGCTTTCTCTGAACCTGCCCTGTACCATGAATGAAAACATGTTTTCCTTTCACACTGACGTTTGTGAGCCCCTTTCTTGCTCTGAGGGAAGTGCTGATTCTGCACCCTGTACTCTGGATGAGTCAATGTGGCCTTGCTTAGAATCTCCTGCAGTGTCCCTAGAGGCTCGTCTAGGTATTGCCACTATACTCACCTGTTTTTCTGCAGTTTTGGAGTTACAAGCTAGTTTGACTGCCACACAGAATTCTGGGTACAGTGAGAATGAAGTTTGGGAGTCAGTGTGTGTTCCAGTAAATATACCTGTACATTCCCCTCATGATGATGAGATCCAGTCTCAGTTTGTGGTGGAACCTTCCCTGGGACATCTGCCCTGTCCACAAAATAAAGTTCCAGTTTTGCCCTGTAACATGGATAGTTCAGAATCCTTCTTAGAAAACCTGGAAAATGATGTTCCTGAGGTCTTGTTTGATGTTCTGGAGGTCTCCGAGTTCCTCCCAAACGGTGCAGAACTTGTGGGAGATGTCTCCTGCCCCCCAAGTCCTTCTGAGGTGTTACCCTCTTCCGTGGGCATTGCTGCCTTGCTGGCTACTTTTTCAGCTCTGGTGGAGCTTCAGTCATGGATAGTCAATGATGAATTTCTGTCAGATACCATTACAGTCATCTCTAAGCCTGAGACCGAGTTTTCTTTTGAAATACCAGTACCTGTGACCTCTACTCGTGATGATTTTCTGCCCGGTCCTGGTTTTGGTCTGTTCGTGCCGGACTCTGAGGTTGGCAGTTCCCCGACATGTCCTGAGGTTTCTCCTGTGCTGGTGTACCCCAGTGTGCTCTGTGACCCAGAAAGCCCAAGTGTGCCTCGGTTACCAGCGTACTAAAAGATGCTTCCTAGGTGGAGACATGTTCTGATTTAGCCTGCCTGCTTGCATGCCCAGAAGTGGTCCCTGAAAGTCTTGATCTTGATGGGTGTCCTCGTAATTCTGAGTCTGGAATTGTCATTGGTTCCATAGGGGTTCTTGATAGTTCTCCATGTGAGCCTGGTGATTGTTCTGCCCTCTTGGGATCTCTGTGGAGCTTCAAAAGGTTCTGGGAGATTCCGGGAGAAATTTTGCTTGGTACCCTGGATAAGATCAACGGTGGCTTTTGTGTTGTAAGGGACACTTCGAACAGGTTTTGTGGCAGATTCGGTATTTTCGGACGCTCCTTGGAAGGTGGTGGGTATTGTCTGGAGGGTGTCGATGGCTTCTTCTCTGGTATCCACAGTACTGATGGGTGTTACGCTGAGACTTGTAGTGCTGATGGGCATGTTTCGGTGGCTTCTGTTTCCGATGAGGTCGGTTTCGGGTGGACTGACTCTGGAATTGGACCTTGTCGGGCTGTCCCGACCTTCATGAGTCTTCGGTTGGAGTCTTTTGCTAATAGCAGTTTTGAGGGTCGTCTGGAATTCGACCCTGGAGGGGGGGGGGGGGTACTGTGATGATCTGCTCAGCTGCCTGTGCAGGCACTGGCAGGCAGTTTTTTGGCCATTGTTTGGGTTTGCATGCTGCAGGACTCTGGAAAGAAGAGCTTCTGTCAGTTTTGCAGCTTGTGCTTGCTGAGGAATTTGCATACGTTGTCATGCAAATTGCCTGGCCACATTCATTGGAGGCGTGTACTATAAGTACTATGTGTTTCCCACAATGCTTGGCTGGGCATAAGGAGTCTTCCTGTGAAACACTCTGGAGAGTGTCAGCCATGATCTTTGTTTGAAGATCAGCTTAGAGTAATTCCTGGAAACTGTGCTAGGCAGGTTCCCTAGTGCAGTTAGGATTGTTTATCTGTTTTGTTTGTCTGTTGCGATTGTCCTGTCCCAACGGTGGTCGACAGGAAATCGTTCTGATCTCTGTTCTTGGAGTATAGCTGGTGCAGCGGTTGCTACCAGCTATCTCTTCTGATCTGTCTCACTTGGATCGCACTAGCATCTTGCGCTAGCGCTGTGGATCCTTCTGTTCTGTCTCCTTGGATCGCGCTAGCCCCTTTTCGCTAGTGCTGTGGATCCTTCTGTTCTGCCTCCCTGGATCGCACTAGCATCCTGCGCTAGTGCTGTCTGTGGATCCTTCTGTTCTGCTACTCTGTACCTGGATCGCACTCGCTTCGCGCTAGTGCTGTGGATCCTTCTGTTCTGTCTTCCTGGATCGCGCTAGCCACTTTAGCTAGTGCTGTGGATCCTATCTCTCGCTTGCCCCTGTTTTCGTGTGTCTGTCTTGTCTGCTACGACCGCTTGCTGGAGGCTCGGTGAGGTAACCGTTAAGCAAGCGTTCGCGTCCTCTGTTTCGTGTTTGTCTGTCGATGGTTAGTTAGGCGTGCTTGTCTCTGTTGTGCTTATCACGTGGAGACCGCGCATAATCGCGTGCACGGTTGCGAATGAGTGCGGTGTTCGCGGTTAGCTAGCGTTTGTTATTTTCCGCATCTCCTCATTGTATGATTTGCTGTGCCTTTGCTATCCTCGTATTCTGTTCTGATCTGCCTTGTGTCACTTCTGGCAATCGCCTTTCTTGCGGTTGCGTTTCTGTTTCGTATCTGCTGTTGTGTGTGTGCGGTCGCGGGGTGGCGACTAGATTGGCGCACACACATACAATCTGTCCCTTTGCTCGTTCTCATTCGCAATCGCTTCTCTTGCGATTGCGTTCTGCGCTTCGTACAATTCCTGTCTGACATTTGTGGAGGTACAGAGGATTGGTTCCTCTGCACTCCCCAGCGCCATCTGCCGACAGGAATTTCCCTCTACGGGTGCGTAGCACCTTTTGCTGGGTGCCTGCAATTATACGCTTGTGGAGGATTTCCGCCGTATCAGCGCTACTCACGGAGAAAGTTCCACAATCGTTACATATATATATATATATATATATATATACATACATACATATATATATATATATATATATACCGGATATACTCGGGTATAAGCCGACTCGAGTATAAGTCGACCTCCCAACATTTACCTAAAAAACCAGGATAAAGTGTTTGACCAGAGTATAAGCCGGGTGGTCAGAAGCTAGAAATTCATCAGCACTACCTTGTGTGAGCAGTGAGGTGACTTCTTTTGTTGTTGATATTGAGTTGCTTTTTCTGTGAAACATTTGAAAAACATAGTTACATAGTTACATAGTTATTTTGGTTGAAAAAAGACATACGTCCATCGAGTTCAACCAGTATAAAGTACAACACCAGCCTGCTCCCTCACATATCCCTGTTGATCCAGAGGAAGGCGAAAAAACCCTTACAAGGCATGGTCCAATTAGCCCCTAAAGGGAAAAATTCCTTCCCGACTCCAGATGGCAATCAGATAAAATCCCTGGATAAACATCATTAGGCATTACCTAGTAATTGTAGCCATGGATGTCTTTCAACGCAAGGAAAGCATCTAAGCCCCCTTTAAATGCAGGTATAGAGTTTGCCATAACGACTTCCTGTGGCAATGCATTCCACATCTTAATCACTCTAACTGTAAAGAACCCTTTCCTAAATAAATGGCTAAAACGTTTTTCCTCCATGCGCAGATCATGTCCTCTAGTCCTTTGAGAAGGCCTAGGGACAAAAATCTCATCCGCCAAGCTATTATATTGCCCTCTGATGTATTTATACATGTTAATTAGATCCCCTCTAAGGCGTCTTTTCTCTAGACTAAATAAACCCAGTTTATCTAACCTTTCTTGGTAAGTGAGACCTTCCATCCCACGTATCAATTTTGTTGCTCGTCTCTGCACCTGCTCTAAAACTGCAATATCTTTTTTGTAATGTGGTGCCCAGAACTGAATTCCATATTCCAGATGTGGCCTTACTAGAGAGTTAAACAGGGGCAATATTATGCTAGCATCTCGAGTTTTTATTTCCCTTTTAATGCATCCCAAAATTTTGTTAGCTTTCGCTGCAGCTGCTTGGCATTGAGTACGATTATTTAACTTGTTGTCAATGAGTACTCCTAAGTCCTTCTCCAAGTTTGATGTCCCCAACTGTATCCCATTTATTTTGTATGGTGCTAGACCATTAGTACGTCCAAAATGCATGACTTTACATTTGTCAACATTGAATTTCATCTGCCATGTATGTGCCCATATAGCCATCCTATCCAGATCCTGTTGCAATATGACACTATCTTCCTGAGAGTTGATGATTCTGCACAATTTTGTATCATCTGCAAAAATAGCAACATTGCTCACTACTGCATCTACTAGGTCATTAATAAATAAATTGAAGAGCACTGAGCCCAGAACAGACCCCTGTGGGACCCCACTGCTAACAGTCTCCCATTTTGAGTACGATCCATTGACCACAACTCTTTGTTTTCTGTCCATTAGCCAGTTCCCTATCCATGAACACAGACTCTTCCCCAGTCCTTGCATCCTCAACTTTTGCACCAGACTTTTGTGGGGAACAGTGTCGAAGGCCTTTGCAAAGTCCAAGTATATCACATCTACAGCATTCCCAATATCCATATTAGCATTCACTACCTCATAAAAGCTGAGCATGTTAGTCAAACAGAACCTGTCTTTAGTAAACCCATGTTGATGCTGAGAAATAAGATTATTTTCTACTATGAAGTCATGTATAGTATCTCTTAGTAACCCCTCAAATAGTTTGCATACAACTGATGCTAAGCTTACAGGTCAATAATTTCCTGGATCTGATTTTTTGCCCTTCTTAAATAATGGGAAAATGTGGGCTGTACGCCAATCCACTGGGACTCTGCCAGTTGCAAGGGAGTCACAAAAGATAAGATAAAGGGGTTTATCTATAACTGAACTTAATTCCCTTAGGACCCGAGGATGCATGCCATCCGGGCCAGGTGCCTTGTCTATTTTTAATTTATTTAGTCTTGCCTTCACTTCTTCCTGCGTTAAGTATTTAATATTACAGTTAGAAGATTGAGACTCTTCCGCCTCTGTAGTTTGCAACAGTGTTGTTTCTTTTGTGAAGACAGAAGCAAAGAAAGCATTTAATAACTTTGCCTTACCTTAGTCATCCACCATTGAGTTCCCCCCCTCATCCTTTAGGAGTCCTATACAGTCAACCTTTCTTTTTTTAGAGTTAATGTACTTGTAAAACTTTTTTGGGTTAGATTTGATATCCTTAGCGATTTGTTTTTCAGCTTCAATCTTTGCCTGCCTAATTTCTTTTTTACAATTTTTATTGCACTCCTTATAATTGCTTAGTGCAGCCTCGGTCCCCTCCTGTTTTAAGACCTTATATGCATTCTTTTTCCTCTTCATTTTATCTTTAACCTTTCTATTCATCCATAGAGGCCTTTTTTTATTCCTAGACATTTTGTTTCCATATGGGATATACATACTACAATATTGATTGAGTATAAGTTTAAAAGCTTGCCATTTCCCTTCAGTGTCTTTCCCTTGTAGTACATTATCCCAGTTCACCAAACTTAGTGCCTGCCTAATTTGATTGAACTTTGCTTTTCTAAAATTCATAGTTTTAGTGGTCCCGCTGCCCCATGGCCTATCAGTCACCAGATCAAACGTTATCATGTTGTGATCACTATTTCCCAAATGTTCTTGAACCTGCACATTTGATACATTATCTGGTCTATTAGAAATGATCAGATCCAGTAACGCATTCCCTCTAGTTGGTTCAGTTACCATTTGAGTCAAGTAATTGTCCTGTAGTGCTGCCAGAAATCTGCTGCCTTTACCAGAATGGGTAGCCTCAATACTCCAGTCAATGTCTGGAAAGTTGAAGTCGCTCATAATTATGACCTCATTTTTACTTGCAGCTTTTTCAATCTGCTGTAGTAATCACAGTTCTGCAGCTTCATTAATAAGAGGTGGCCTGTAGCATACCCCAATAAGCAATTGGCAACTTTTATTTCCACCATGAATATTTACCCAAACGGACTCCACATCTTCGCAATCTTCCTCCATCTCATCGTTGAGGACAGCTGTAAGAGAATTCTTAACAAAGAGACAAACCCCTCCACCTTTTTCCCTGTTCTATCCCTCCTAAACACATTGTATCCTTTTAAATTAGCTATCCAGTCATGGCTTTCATCCATCCATGTCTCGGTTATTCCCACAATGTCATAGCCTTTGTCATTCAGAATGAACTCTAGTTCGTCTATTTTATTTGCAAGGCTCCGAGCATTGGTTACCATACACTTTATATTTTTACCACCACATTTACCAATTTTGTTTACATGAAATGGGCTACTTGAATTTTTACCAACCTCCTTAATCTTTACACTGTCCCCACCCCCCTCTCCACCCTCCATAATGATAGGTTCCCACTGTCTTTTTACCTCATCTTGTCTACGTATTGAGACTTTATCCTCCCGCCTCCCCCCAGATCCTAGTTTAAAATCTCCTCCAACCGTTTAGCCATCTTCTCCCCCAATGCAGCTGCACCCTCCCCATTAAGGTGCAGCCCATCCCTGCTGTAGAACCTGTAGCCGACTGCAAAGTCTGCCCAGTTCTCCAGGAACCTAAACCCTTCCTTCCTACACCAATTTCTCAGCCACTTATTTAACTCCCTAAGCTCCCTCTGTCTCTCAGATGTAGCACGTGGCACTGGCAGTATTTCAGAGAACACCACCATAGATGATCCTGTGCATTGGGGGCATTTGTATAAAAGGAATATATGATATGCTTCGATGATGTCCTCTAGTGGCGCCTCGCCACTACATAGCATCATGGAAGCAAGATCGCACAGCAAGCAGAGGAATCCTAACGGCAAGTAGCGGTGAGTGAAAGCTCCCGGCTTTCACCGCACTGCTTACCGGACATATAGCCTCTGTGTGTGTCAGAGGGTCGGGGAGACACGCTGCCGCCGAAAACACTTTACTGCTACACTCTGCGGGGAGGGTGGGTTTGAGACTTGGAGGGGCATGTGTCACACATCACCTCACTGAAATTATGCCGGAGTCTGCCATATGCACAATTATGCCGGAATATAGCGAAAGGGGCACTCGGGGGTGGGTGTCACTGCTGCACTAACAATAACGCAGGGCAATTTTTTTTGCAAAAAACTCGACTTATATTCGACTTATACGAGCATATAAGGTATATGTATATATATATATATATATATATATATATATATATATATATATATATATATATATATTATGTATATACAGTGTTCTCCCCAGAATTTTTTTTCCAGCCGGGTGGCATGAAAAATCAGCCGGGTGGGGATGGTCATGCTGATTGCCACTAGGTGGGTTATCGCCAACGCGCCCCCCCTCCCCCTCCTCCCCCCCCATAAAATTGACAGGCTAGGTTCCGTACTGGAATCTCTTAAAGGGATACTTAATTGAAGAAAAATTAGGCTAGATATTTACCTGGGGCTTCTTCTAGCCCCTTAAAGTCCTCCTGCTGCCCTCATCGCCATTCCACACTGCTCAGTTCCTTAGCCTTGCACCAATGCGAACATGCTGCCGTGGCCAGGAGCACTTTGCCTATGCACAGTAGCGATTTTTCGTTACCCCGAAGTGCAGAACGCTGCTGGTCACGGGAATGTGATGGAGGAGGCGAATGACACGTTGTGGCCATGCATGCAGCATTCAAAGGGGAATCACAGAGGTACAAAGCAGCAACGCGGAATGACTGCAAGGCACTAGAACAATTTAAGAGGCTGGAAGAAGCCCCAGGTAAGTAGCTGGCCATTTTCTTTTAACAGGTAAAGTGTCTTTAAAGTTCTAACTACCCTTCTGCTGATTTGACAATGAAACTAGCAGCTTTTCCTATACACATGGGTGGTCCCAGTATGGGAAAGAGGATTTATGGGCCATAGCATATGGATAAGCAGGCAGCTTATCAATATCATGCTATGGCACCAGATATCCCCTTACACCACCCATGTATATAGGAAACATGGGAACAAATCTTAGTAGTTTCATTTTAAAACCTGGCTGCTGGTTGTAACAACACTCAGTTACAAGGGATATTGCTGGCTATGTGGCTGTCAAGGGGCCAGGGTGCCTCACTAATCACTCGCTGCCTGCTCTGCCCTGTACGAGTCCGTGGCTGTCAGTACAGCGTCTCACTCTCCTCCCTCAGACCAGTCTAGTCTGGCAAGAATCAGAGACCAGGTGACACAGTCACAGGACAGGATAATCAGGGGGTGAAAGGGTTAAGCTAGCATCTTGAAGTTCTAGCTGGCGGGAGGGTCTGCGTTAGATACCCCCCTCCTCCATTAGCAGAAGTCACAAACACACAGCGGCTGGCAGCAGGATGAATACGGTGAGAGGAGGAAGAGAGCGTCTGGCTAAACATTCCACAGAGAACTGAGCCGCGCTTCCTCTCCGATCTCCTGCTCAGCTAAGTTGCGTGGTGACGTCCTCTGCATTCCCCGCCCCTCCATACAACTGCCGGGAGCTGAGGAGGAGGGCGGAGGCAGCGTCCCTGAGTGACAGCGGCTGGCTGCAATGGAACAGCCGCCGCTGCTCACTAAAGAGCCACACAGAACGGGATAATTTCACCCCGGCGCTCAGAGGAGATCAGCCGGGCGCTCAGAGGAGATAAGCCGGGCGGCCCGCCCTGGTAAATGGCCCTGGGGAGAAAACTGTATATATATATACACTGTACATTCACACACACAAATCCTTTTATAGTA